>NC_091746.1:47073964-47373964 GCF_043380555.1 Nothobranchius furzeri | reverse complement strand
AAAGAAAAAGACTTGAAGCACAACCAGTGTAGTGTGTTTGTTTCTGACCACAACCAAAGTCTGGAAGAAGCCTCTGGGATGAGAGGCTAAATGTCTCCAACATATCCAGAAACTTCCAGCTGTTTTCAGCTGAAACTCTCAGGATGATCATGTCCAGGATGACTGAGAACTACACCTCCATGCTGCAGCAGCATTCAGTCAGAACAGAACATGAAACTTAAATGTAGCTGCTGTCAGTAACAATCTAACAAATTTTAAACATTAAAACTCTCAACAGAAATAGTTCAAAAAGGAAATTAAAATGTTCACAACTTTGCGTGTCATTTATTTATTTATTGTGGCAGAAGCTGGTGTGGTCCACCACAAAGAAAGCTGCTCTAGCATGATGACTTTAACTATTCTACAGATTATTGTTCAGCCTTCTGATGCTCACGCTCACACACACACACACACACGAGTGTTGGTGAGCGGCTGCGTCTGACTGGTGACGCTCCGTATGTGTTTTTATTTCTGCAGTGAGACAAACTCACCTCACACCGTCCAGAGTTTGTTCTTTAAAGCTTCTATTAATTCCACCGTGTTGACATACACACACACACATATGTGTGTGTGTGTGTGTGTGTGTGTGTGTGTGTGTGTGTGTGTGTGTGTGTGTGTGTGTGTGTGTGTGTGTGTGTGTGTGTGTGTGTGTGTGTGTGTGTGTGTATACATATGTATATATATATATATATATGTATGTACAGTGGTGTGAAAAACTCGTTCCCCCCTTCCTGATTTCTTATTCTTTTGCATGTTTTTCACACAAAATGTTTCTGATCATCAAACACATTTAACCATTAGTCAAAGATAACACAAGTAAACACAAAATGCAGTTGTGAAATGATGGTTTTTATTATTTAGGGAGAGAACAAAGTCTAAACCTACATTGCCCTGCGTGTAAAAGTAATTGTCCCCTTGTTAAAAAATAACCCAACTTTGGTGTTTCACACCTGAGTTCAATTTCTGTAGCCACTCCCAAGCCTGATTACTGCCACACCTGTTCCAATCAAGAAATCACTTAAATATGAGTTGTCTGACACAGAGAAGTAGACCAAAAGCACATCAAAAGCTAGACATCATGCCAAGATCCAAAGAAATTCAAGAACAAATGAGATCAAAAATAATTGAGATCTATCAGTCTGGTAAAGTTATAAAGCCATTTCTAAAGCTTTGGGACTCCAGCGAACCACAGTGAAAGCCATTATCCACAAATGGCAACAACATGGAACAGTGGTGAACCTTCCCAGGAGTGGACGGCCGACCAAAATTACCCCAAGAGCGCAGAGACAACTCATCCGAGAGGTCACAAAAGACCCCAGGACAACTTCTAAAGAACTGCAGGCCTCACTTGTCTCAATTAAGGTCAGTGTTCACGACTCCACCATAAGAAAGAGACTGGGCAAAAAAGGCCTGCATGGCAGATTTCCAAGACACAAACCACTGTTAAGCAAAAAGAACATTAGGGTTCGTCTCAATTTTGCTAAGAAACATCTCAATGATTGCCAAGACTTTTGGGAAATTACCTTGTAGACTGATGAGACAAAAGTTGAACTTTTTGGAAGGCAAATGTCCCGTTACATCTGGCGTAGAAGTAACACAGCATTTCAGACTAAGAACATCATACCAACAGTAAAATATGGTGGTGATAGTGTGATGGTCTGGAGTTGTTTTGCTGCTTCAGGAACTGGAAGGCTTGCTGTGATAAATGGAACCATGAATTCTACTGTCTACCAAAACATCCTGAAGGAGAATGCCCGGCCATCTGTTCGTCAACTAAAGCGGAAGCGATCTTGGGGGCTGCAGCAGGACAATGACCCAAAACACACCAGCAAATCCACCTCTGAATGGCTGAAGAACAACAAAATGAAGACTTTGGAGTGGCCTAGTCAAAGTCCTGACCTGAATCCTATTGAGATGCTATGGCATGACCTTAAAAGGCGGTTCATGCTAGAAAACCCTCAAATAAAGCTGAATTACAACAATTTTGCAAAGATGAGTGGGCCAAAATTCCTCCAGAGTGCTGTAAAAGACTTGTAGCAAGTTATCGCAAATGCATGATTGCAGTTATTGCAATTGGCCCAGCCAATTAGGTTCAGGGGGCAATTACTTTTTCACACTCGGCAATGTACGTTTGGATTTTGTTCTCTCCCTAAATAATAAAAACCATAATTTCAAAACAGCTTTTTGTGTTTACTTGTGTCATCTTTGACTAATGGTTAAATGTGTTCACTAAAACCAATCATTTTAATTCAAACTAATTTTGTTTGTATTTCTCTTCGTTTTCAGGATCTGATGGCCAAAGTACGAGCCATGCTTGCCACCTCCAAAACCTTCCAGCCTCCCACTTCCTAAAGACGGTGTTGCTTTTTTGTAGCCATGACAACCTCTGCTGGTCAAAGACCGCTGTTCTCCAATTTCCTGGAGATTTATCTGGCCCACATTCATGTTTATCAACTGCATCTCTATCTGATTTATTGTTTGATTTTCCCACGAGCATCGGCAGACTCGGCTCTTCTGCAGTACGCCTCCTGCAGTCTGGAGCGACCTGAGTGAGCCGGAGCGGCGCTGTAGTGTGGGGTTTCACGCCTGACTGGAGCAGACAGCTCATTTGCTGGAAGATTTAGTCACAGTTGAGACTTAAATTTTTTAATTTAATTTTTTTTTTTGGGTGCAGCGAGAAACAGTTGAGAAAATCCACATTTGTTTTCTATTTTGCATCCTGTTTTATGATAAACTCGTAAAGATGTCAGTCATTTTTGCAGCCTTACCTTGAGCTGCAGTGAATTATCTCCTTCTGTGAAGGTTTATGTTTGGATCATCTGTTTCTTCCTGTCTTCTCTGCTACTGTTTCTCCCCCCAGATTTTTCATTCTCTCCATCATTTTATTATTCTACTAAAAGAGGATTTAGTTTTTATCCTGTGCCTCAGTTGTAGAGTGGCCTTCTCTTCCTGAAGTTTCATGCAGAACAAATTTGTAAGCAGTCAAAGTTTCAGTCATGGTTCATCTAAGCATTTTCTTAAAAATGTAAACAAATAAACAGTTTGTACTGTAAATACATGAAAAGTATGACTGTGTGATCATGTTTAGAGGCTTTTTCTCTGTTTTGTCCACCGGACCAGTATCTGTGTTGATAAAACAACTAAATTATCAGCTGAAAGTTGAGGCTTAAACTGACTTTTTACAACAAGTTCCTTCTTTTCTTTACAATCAACAATCCCAGCATTGGTGAAAATGAGCAGTCTGTCAGAAATGTAATTAAGTTGGAATATGGAAGGGTTTTTCTTACTTCAGCAACAAGAAAATGAGTAAATAAGTTTTTATAAAATGACCCCAGCTCTTTAAAGTAGTTGTAATTTTGCCAGTTAATAGCCATAAATGTCTCACACTGAAACCGAAAGTTTCAGAAAGCATTCAGAAGTTTTCCTATTGGTGAAAGTTCATTGTTTTGCAGCTTTTTGTAGTTTAGCTGGAGGAAAACTATTTAATTCCGAGCTTTGTTTTTGAGGCAATGACAGCCGACGGATGGAAATGATGGTTTCATTTTGGGAAAATAATTTTCACCTAATAGCTAACGAGCTGAGAGTTTAGAAGATGTCAGTTTTATCTAAAATCCTAAGAGTTGTTTTGAAACATCCTGAGGTTGGTGTGCCAGAAATCTGTGCACAAGTTCAATTGTTAATTTCCCATTTTTGTTCCCCTCAGTAAAGTTATTTAGATTGTCACTGCTGAAAAAACTTCAAATGAGATTAACAGTTTAGCTTTAAAAAAAATCAAAACATTATTACTTCAATAAAACGTCAATGACTGGGTGACTCACTCGGTTGTCTGTGTTGTCAAACATTTAAGATATTTGGCATTGACTTAAGCAATAATTGGATGTAAAGAATGAAATAATCTGGTGAATTGTTTATAAAACAGCCTGGCATCTTTGCTGATTGGACAGCATATTTTTTCTAACGTTTTGCACTTGTCTTCGGCTTAAAAACAGGAAAGCTGCAAGGCCAGATGGGATCAGCCCATCAACATACATATATGGACAATGGGTTTCCATAGGCTTCAATAAGTTTTTGTGCTAAAATGGGAGGTGGCCACCACCGCCATTTTGACCGTGTCACAGGTTCCGTCAAGCCCAGACGATTCCACAAAAGGGAAGAGAGGTGGAGCTGAGGGTGGGGCTGTAAGGCTTGGATCAACTGATGACACCTGGTCGAACTAGCTACAAGCTAACCCAAAGCTAATGCGGAGGTGGGAGCTAAGCTACCGGAGGTAGCAACCTAGCTACAACCGGAGTTAACTGTGCACAACACCAGAGCTTTTGAGTCAAGGATACGCCGGGCTGACTGCTGGGTAAAACCGGGTGGAACACAGAGGTCTCTGAGACCTCCACAAGCCGGCAGCCGCACAGCAGACGAGCGCCGCTGCGATCTGAGATGCGCAGAGCTGCTGCTGGGGAGAACCGGATGGAACGGTTTCCATCCCAGAGCTCCACAAGCCGGCAGCCCGCGCAGCAAACAGAAGCCGCGATCAGACAGATGCGCCGAGCTGCGGGGAGGGGAGAAACGGGTGGAAAACATCGGTCTCCCGAGAGCTCCACCAAGATGTTATATTTCAACTTCTCTAAAGTGCAGCATTATGTTAAATGCACTGGGTTTTACCCTATTACATTTAAATTTCATGGTTAAACAGTACATGTTAAAATCTAAGCTCAGCTCGGCAGTGACCTAAAATACATAAATATAATTTTACTTACCGAAAAAATGCAGTGGAGACTCCTTGGACGCTCTATTAGTGCAATTAATGCCACAGCAAGTCATTTTGTCCAACAATTGCACTAAAAATATCCAAAAAGGAATACACACACAAAGAGACTCAAAATCCTGGAACAGTTTCCAAGCCAGACCGAGGCTCTACTGAGGCCTTTCCACAGAGCTAGCTCTGTGGTCACGTGGGTCGGATGCTCATTATACAGAATTTTAGACTTTTAATACACTTAAACAGAAGAGTGAGAAAAAAATTCACCCCCCTCAGATTTGTCATGAGTGTAAACTAGATAATTTAACCCTTACCTCACATTAGAGCATTTTTTTGTGCTGACACGTGTATTTTTGTGAATAACTTTGGCTATGTTAATGCAATTTATCTAATTTTTATGGAGGATGTGTATTTTGGAAGGAATTACAAAAAAAAGTTTGAAAAAATATTCAACCTACTTTATTAAAACGTGGAAATCATTTTGTACAGTTAAGCACATTGAAGCATTTTTTGTGCCATTGACTTTCATGTAAATCATATATTTTTAATTAGCATAAATATTGGCATAATTTTAAAAAATTATGATTGTGCCCGTGTTTACATTCTCATCACAAATGTAAGAAGCAGTTTTTACCGTTTTTCACTACATGGCATACTTTCTCCATATATAGCAGGGCAATGGCTGACCCAGCATTTCAACTGAATGATTTAGCTGTATTTCTTTACCTCTGACTGCCCATTATAATACATATTTTGCAAAAAAAAAATGGTTTGTGTGTTATTTAGAGATGCCATACAATAGTTTGCATGTGTGTGTTCTGAATGTTTGGTAATTGTGCTTTTTCAGTGTTCTTTCAAAAAATAAGCCTGACTGAATGTACAAAATTAGCTTATTCTGCAAAATAGCATTTTGACATGTGTCCCTTTGTGTGTGATTGTGCAGGCATGCGTGTATGTAGGTATCAAAGCACTTTACAGGACCTGTGGGCTTGCCGCTGATATCTCCAGGGACTCTGCCGGCTGCTGGTTGTGGCCCCCCGGGGCGATCCTCTGTGCCTCTCGAGGGGGGCGGGGGCCTTTCTGGTTGCAGTCTCCTTGGGGTTCCTGCATTCTGGGGCAACGCCTGGATCTCTGGGACTTGGAGCTCCCCCCGTCTCCTGAGCATCTTTGGGGGGCGGATCTGTGGTCCCTCACACTCTCTGTTGGGTGCTCCTATAGAGAAACCTTAAATAAACAAGCGAGTGTACACACACAGGTGCCCACATGGTGCTCTCAAAAGTATGGGCTTGGGCACGTTCAACACATGTCTTAAGACTATGGGGGCACAATGCGTTGTGATTTATTATTGTGATTCTTCAGTTAAGCAATGTTGATTTTATATATATATATATATATATATATATATATATATATACATATATATATTGTTTTTTTTGTTTTTTTTTTCATCAAGTTGACGCAGTGATAGGTAGATCTTGTTGTATTGTTGTTGTGTCCCTTTTTTGTGTCCTTTTGTTTTTTTTTTTTTTTGTCTGTTTCTGCAGGTCTAGAAGCAGACTCTTGTTCATTGTTTATTTTTGTGGACCCCCCCCCCCCACCCCCCTCCTCCTCTCTCCCCACCTTTTCTCTTCCTTTCTCTTTCACCTCTGTCTCCGTGTCTGGTCGGAATTACAAAGCATTCAACAACAATAACAATAAAGTTTTAAGTATCAGGCGTGACATTAAAAGCAAACACTTTGATGCTCCACCTGAGAATAAATCTGTAAGGCTTGTCACCAGCATTCAGACATCAATTCTGCTTGCTTCACAGCCAGACAGGACACGGTAAAAAAAAATAAAATAAAAAAGGAGTCACTACTGCATTTTTACACTGTGCGACTTTTTCACTTTTTTGAGCTGATTTTCCAGTCGTGCGAGAATCCACGACATCGGGGTGAGTTTTGCGCCGAGCGGTCGTGTAGTGTACAGGGGGTTACGAGAGGCGATTAACACCACTTGACCAGCTGCTGATCAGCAGTCGTGAGGTCGCACGGACTTCTGGCGTGTTTAAAATTTCACTCGTCCCTCGTGAGGGTATCGCACTGTTGAAGCGGCGCTGCGAGCAGCTGCGACCCAAAAAGTATCAGAACCACTCACGGCGCATGCTCAATCATGCATCAACACCGCTCGCTCGCTATTTCCCTAATAATACACACTGTTCGTTTTTGTTTCTACACGTTTTTTACTCACAAAGATTGTCAAGAAAGCATGTTTGTCGTGTTCATGTCAAATTAAACTGATCACAAAACACAGATTTACTTTCTTTATTTCGTTTTACTCATCCAACCCCCATAAATCCCTGTGTGTCCTCCTGCAGCACTCCCAAAGGACAACAGGCAAGACAAGAAAAAAAAAGTCTGACGTGTTGAGTAAAAACTGCTATTTTTAGCATATTTTTAGGGCCGACGTGTTGCTACCGTCCAGTGTGAGCAGTCAGGTCGCATGCGAGAACTGGGCCGTGCAGTGTGAGCGCATGACTCGTGAGATCTGCTCTGCGAGGAAGTCGTACAGTTTGAGCTGAAGCTGAGTGCTACGAGTGAAAAAGTCGCACAGTGTATGCCCGGCTTAAGATAGAACACAGCCTTGGCTCAGTGAGCTGTTGATTATAGTCAACAGAGATGGACTGATAGAGGCAAGGGACCCGACTAAAACAGAGGGAGTTAAAATATCTGATGAGCATGATGAGAGTTTCATCTGACTGATTATTGAGGCAATTGAGGTATATTTAGTGTAATTGGGGAGAGGGAGGTGAAAGACTCGGAGCACTGAGGGGCCTCCCCTCCTGGGGGGGTGGGGGGGGGGTGGGGCTGGTGGTATGCTGGATCTCAGATTCAACACCTTGTTTGCAAAAAAGTGAAGAAATCTGTTACAGTCATCAGCTGAAGATAGCTGAGCCTGCTGCGGAGGAGAAGACACGATGCTGGAGATGGTATCAAACAAAACCTTAGGATTATTCTTATTTTGGCATATGAGGTTGCTGAAGAAAGAAGACCTGGCATTTTCTACAGCTTCGTTGTATGACTCGAGAAGTTCTTTAAAATATTTGCGATGAACAACCAAACCTGTCCTCTTCCACCGTTGTTCCGCTTTTCTATAGGAGCGTCTAAGTTCGAGAATCTGGTTGTTCAGCCAGGGTGAACTAGAGGCACTGGAACTGCGGCTGGTTTTGTAAGGGGCGACCTGATCTAGAATTTTGAGGCAGTGATCATTAAATGAGCTAGTAAGGAGCTCTACGTCATCAGAGGAAGGAGGTACAAAGTCAAAGAGGGAGGAGAAATTTAAAATGGTAGAACTGTTGATAATACGTCTTTGCTTAGCAGAGACTGGTAAAAGAGATTCAGAATTTAGGTTAATATGAAAAGAAACTGACTTATGGTCACTGAACACAACATCATGTATCTGCAGCTTATCAACAAGAAGTCCGTAGGAAAAGACCAGATCCAGGGTGTGGCCTGCACTGTGAGTGGGACCAGACATGTGTTGAGAGAAGTTAAAAGAGTTCATCATGTTTAGGAACTCCCTAGTGGAGCTGTTAGATAGATCCTCAGCATGGATGTTGAAATCTCCAACAATGATTATCCTGTCTAGTTTAATAGTTGAAGATAGGAGGTCCTGAAAGTCAGACAGGAAGGATGAAGTAGATCCAGGTGGGCGATAGACCAGAATTCCATAAACTGGTTGAACTCGACCAATTTTAATCATGATCATCTCGAATGAGCTGTAGGAGTTTGAGGATATAATTTGGCACGAAAAGTGTTTCTGAAAGATAACAGCTGTTCCTCCACTGCGGCCTGTGGTCCGTGGAGCAGAGAAGAAAGAGCAGTCTTGAGGACAGAGTTCACGGAGATGAGTGGCGTCATTTTCGCGCTGCCACGACCCAGAAATCCACAAAAAGTTTAATTTTTTGGTGCGGAACAGATCGTTGAGGATGTGAGACTTGTTGGCGATGGAGCACGCGTTAATTAGCATAATTTTCGTGGAGGAATCTGGTGATGTGTGTACCGCGGGCTCCATAATGGCGGGCGGCTGGCGGGCTAAGCTACGTAGTGACTCCAGGTTACGCCCGCGGAGGTTCTTTGTCTCCCACGCCTTCAGGTAGCGTCCTGCATCAGGGGCACCAATGAGCAGCGAGATCAGCCCAACTCCGTTTAGTTTCTGTTGGACCCGCCACATCACAGCCACGGAGCAGCGATCAGGTAGAGCTTTGCCTCTCAGGATCTTTTGAAGCTGAAAGAAGAAGCCGGCTCTCTTTCCCGTTTCCTCTTCCATGGCCTCCGGGGCAGCGGCAGGCCGACAGGTAACAGAGGGCTGAGACCTGGGTTTCCAGAGGCGGTGGGAAAGCGTGTCCGGTATCGCGATCTAGAGGTTGATCATCGCGGACCTGATCGACAATAGTAAGTCTCGATCATATGTTAGCAGGGACTCCGCACCAGATAAAGAAGAAACAATAAAAAACACCAAATAACCAAAAAAGATCAGGAGCCTAGCAAACGGACAACCACTCATGGGCGCCATCTTGCTAGTGTTAGTTTACTATCAGGTAAAGTTGATGGAGAAAGAAAGGGAATGTTTACTGTCATCTCACACTAAACACTAACAGGAACATTACTCTGCCCTGAATATGCTTAATACGTAGCTTCAGATTAAAAATTATGTGGTTCAAGACAAATATATATGTTGACTAGTGCGTGTCACGAGTGTGCACGTGTGCGCGCGTGTGTGTGTTAAACCCCGGATCTTCTTCAGTCCTTAATCCGCCCCTGGGGGAGGCAGGATGCTCTGACCAAGACAGGAAGAGACTCAAGCTAGATAAGTAAGCTAGCTTGGTTCTGGGCTGCCCACTGGATTCTGTAGAGGATGTGTGTGAATGGAGATGTTGGTGAAGCTGACCTCCATATTGGAAAACCCCTCCCACCCACTCTATTCTACTGTGGACACCATGGACAACTCCTTCAGTGGCAGACTAGACACCCAAGATGCAAAACAGAATGTTACCATAGGTCATTCATCCTGTAGCTGATGTTGAAATGTTTGTGTTGGTTGCCATGACAACACCAGCAGCGTATCTGAGATCGTTATGTTGTCTCTGTTTGTTTTCTTTATTTGGTACTCATATTTGTGTACATTTGAAGTAGAGTGATACATCTTTCTTATAAGAAATTTTTCTGTTAAGATTATTGTGAAGTAGTCACTTCCTGTGAGTCGCGGGAAAGACGACACAGAGCGGTAACACGGCGAACTTTTTGGAATATACATCTTTTCTACTGCTGGGTTTACAAGTCATACACGGTAAAAAATTTTATACTGTTCTTTGTTTAACACTTGTGCACTTTGTGAAAGGAAATAAGTGGCTGAGATGAATATCATATGTGCTATTGATATTATTTTACTTGTTTCTAGTTTTCACGGTGCTCCATGATTGTGAGAGAGGAATAAAAGAATTGTGGACATCAGTACGAAGCGTGGATTCTTTCGACCAGAGTAGATACACATCCTCTCTGCGGTAGTGTAACTCCCCAGTTTAACTGGTACTGGCATTATCCTGGTACACGCTAACATCAGTGCTATATTTAATAACTGTGCAGTACCCAAGTGGACATTGATATGCCTGTGTCCTTTTTGCTGTTTGTCCTTGAAAACACTATTTTCTGTTTTTCTTAAAGTTTTTGATTGCTGAATGTTACAATAATAGCCTAATGCTTTTGTGTATTTGCCTGTATTCTTTTTTTCCAATTCTCTAAGTGTATGTGATGCCTTAAGATAATTTCCCCACTGTGGGATCAATAAAGTCTATTTTATTTTATTCATCCTTCCATACTCTATATGTCATTCATTATTATTTTAACTGATGAGACTATAGAGAATTTCTGTTCACTTCCTCCCATGTGTCCTTTTATATTTTATTGATAAAACATTTATAGTTTTCACAGCAGCCTTGTAACCCTAAAGGTGGACTGGCTGGGTTTTCAGAGTGGTTAAATCCAGTTCCAGAGGCTGCATGTATGCTAGCTCATAAGAGACTGGATGTTCAGCCTGATAAGGTTTCGAAGGATGCGCTGAGTTATAAATGTGATCAATAAAACTAAGACAATTCTGCTGCAGACAGAAGAGCAAATAGGAAAAACAAACATGGTTGTGTTTTTACTCCTGTTGGTTACGGGATACCACAGCAACACGGAGGCAAATTAAAACACAAACAGCAAAAATAAATGAGCTTTAAGGTAAAGGTGACTCATGAGGACAGCCATGTTTACAGATCTTACCAAGAAGGGGGGCAAAAGTGAATGAAGTATAAAGAAAGAAAAGAAGAAGAGACAATTTACCAAAAAATGTGTATTAGATACTTGCAACATTACAGCTAAAAGGGCATCAGAGAACATGATGTACCAGAAATAAGTCTAAATGACACAACATGCACAATTTATACATATTTATATAAGATGCCCAGGAAGTGAATCGTTCAGCAGCCACACACAGTGGTTCCTTGAAATTGTCTTGACACTAAATGGATCTCAGAGAAAGCTCCTCCGTCTGTAGACGTCCTAAATGAGGTGAGATGAATCGTCCATGTTGGACAGCAACTATGAAGTCCCATAAGATAAAATCTTTTTTGAGGGAAATCAGAATACTAGAATTTTTGTAAATAGATCAGAGCAGATTCTGGTAATCTTGAATAGAGGTTGATGTGATGTGCGGGTATTGTGTCAAGTTCTGACTGGAGGAGGTGAAGCAAATATGAGGGTAAGCTGCCCCAAGACATCCTTATCAATGAATATGAGCCATTATTTTAAGTTTTCTGGGTTCTCACACATCTCTGTTGATGTTCCATGTTTTCTGTTACTACTGAGGAATAACAAGCTGTTACTGTTCATGTAATGTAGTGCAAGTACTTCCTGTCTTTAATGCTGCCTTCATGCATTTTCATAATTGTGCCTACCTATACTGTTTTTAACAAGTAAACAATTAAAAAGTTTTCCAACTGAAAGTCTAATTAATCCGATAACAGCCTGAAAAATTATGCTGGCAAGCTTTCTGTCTGTTCAGGCTGACTTTAGCTCTGTGTTGTCCAAAGTGTGCCTGACAGAGTGTAAAATTGGGCTGGATGTGTTTCTGCTTTGTTGGCTCAGGTCTTATCAACACTTTGTTTTGTTTTTGTCTTGTAGTTCATATTAAGCCAAGCTTGCATTTAATAAACTATTTTAGTTCCTTTAATTCACCAGGATGTACGGCTACTGGTGTGTTTGCATGATTAACGAAAATGATAAACTATGGAGTCAATCGGATGGAGAATTAGAAAACAAAAGCAGGAAAGTGAACATATATGATCCGAACATCCTGGATCCCCATTGCCTGATGTGTGTATGTGACGTCAGAGGCAGCAGACCATTTCCAAAGTATTGGGACATCCATTTTTATACACATAAACTGGCCCACCATATGCAGCCATTGCAGCTTCAACTCTTCTAGAAAAGCTTCCCACAAAATTCATGGGAAAGTTTCATGAAACGGCAGTGAAACGTACTACGCAACAATTAGCCACCGTTATAGTGGATGAGTTCCTTTCCACAGGCAGCAAAGTGAAATGCTTTGGATGAGCCCCAGATGCAAGGGGTAGGTATCATTACATTTGGAGTCTATTTCTACGCTTCCAAAACATGTCAAACTCTGTTGTTTAGATTGCGCCAGACAGGAAGTCAAACACAAAAGCAGTGTAATACATCTGGAAACTTTCAAAATAAAAGTCACATGCAGGTAAACGTACATAATTTCCTGTTTAAACCCCATAGCTGATGTAAACAGAACAGAAAATTAACCACAGATCTTTTTTTAATACATGCAGCTGTCTTTCTCCTTGCTTAATATTGTGTGTGGACTTCTGAAATCATGCATGGTGTTGCAATTTTCCCATGATGTCACTAAATCATGTAGCCTGGCCAGCCAGACTCATCCTCTGTTTAATTCTGCACAGAGAAAGAGTCTGGTTACTTACAGGCAGAGAGGCACACGAGGGGCAGGACTAGCCAGCTCAAAAATAACCAATCAGAAAAAAGATGGAAATGCTGACTGTTGCGTCCCCAACAGGAGGTGTGAAAACGTGGAGGTAACATAAGAAACATGATAGTGTGTTTAAAATGGGTTTAATTGTTATAAAAGGTTCTAAAAACAAGTGCAAACAGATGGTAAACATTGTTAAAATAATGCCAAACAAAAACCAAGACTAAAAGGTTAACATATAAAGGACAAATTATCAACATTAAAACACCTGGTTAAAACTTTGGTAAAAGTTTTACCGAAACTGAAGGAGTTTTTAACAAATCTCAAAGTTGATAATAAAAACTGATGTACTACGCAAACACAGAGTCTTTTAAAATCCCAAAGTCAGTAAACTACGATGTTAATTAAAAACAACATATAAACCACAAAGATCACATAGATCTTCTAAAACACACAAAAGGGGTTTGAAACAACACGTGAGGCCTGGAGAACAGCAGAACCCCTTGACTGCTGAAGGCGCAGCCTTTTTATCCCAGGTGTTGGGTCGTCAGAGGGATTCAGCTCAGCTGTGCTCAGCAGCCTGGAAAAGAGGAGGTGGAGGAGTGGCGGTGTCGGGCTGATCACCGGGGCTGGGTGATCCTGGCTCCTGCACCTGAAGAGGCCAGGCTGGTGGCCATAACACCAACTGTACCACGCAACGCTGTGGTTTCTTTAGCTGTAGTAGCTGTAGTTTGGCAATGGCGCAAACATTATATTTTTTTTAGAAGAAATGCTTTTAATGCTTCAACTTGTTGTGGTTTTAAAGACATTTAGAACAGAGGAAAGAGTCACAGAGAACTCCGCCGCTGTCTTCGTTGTTTATGAGAAACTGAGCGTGAGAGGGTGCTCACTGCGGAACCACAATGGCGGAGCTACATCATTAGGTGGAGCTGCACCAGAGTCAGCCCCGCCCGCTCACGCAAACAGCCTAACCCACTGACTTTTTCTTTTTCTTTATTTTGTTTAATTTTATCGCAAACTAATCTGACCCACATTAATTACGGCTTTTACTAGTTTACAAATGTCAATGCTATGTTCTATGCTCCAGTTAAGCAAGATAAATATTACTTGCTACATGACAAAGCCTGAATATATCCCGAAATGAAAAGGTTTCTTTTAGCGAATATCTATCTGTAGCCGCTCCAACAGAACCAGACTACAACAGCATTCAAGGACAGTTGTTTAATGGGTTCTGGTAGTCTAGTGTCAAAATCTTCAAACTTAATTTTTGCCTTCCCCTCAGCTGATGTTGGTTCGACTCTCGGTGGGGTCAGCAGCAATCTATTTATCCAGCTGAAACATTTAATTTGTTTATATTTTAGTTGTAATGTTTATTTTCTGCAAAATATTTATGTCTCTAAAAGTTCTTTGAATTTGGTCATTCCTAAACAGCATTTTAGTGGAAACTCTGCTCACAAATGGACTCACACTGGCTAAATAAACGAATACATAAATAAAAATAACTCATTAGTCATTATATTTTAAACGGTATACCAATAAATGGTTAAAAACATAGTACTGGCAAGTGTAGCTAGAAAAGAAGAAAAAGGTTTGCGCCGCTACCGAGAGGCGAAGCTGCGCAAAACTACATGCCAAGCTGACTCACTTCACCACTACATCTGATAACAAGCTAGTGGCGTCACATGTGACTGTGCCATCCAGTGTGTTTTTGTAGATGGGGATGTATGATTTTTCGGTGGTGTCTCAGTAGAAGTCATTTCAGAAATAATTTGTCAGAAAATTCACAGAATATCCAGATTTGAGAACCAAGACCAGACCCGCTTCGGAGGAGAGGACCAAATTGAAGCTGAGATGGGAGGAAAATGTGTGAATGAGGCCAACAATGGCTTTGGCGTATTACTTATGAGGAAATGACAATATAACATAATAAAAAGTTACAAAAGTTAGATTTTTAATTATATGGAACCTTTACAAAAACGGTTCAATTAACTTCTCAACTCAGTCCTCAATCTTGCATTTTAGATGATACTAGATATAACACCCTCTTTGGTTCCAGGATGCTATCAAGTCTGACAACTGGAAGGAATTGGACTGACTCTGATGGAATGGGCGGGGCTGATTCTGGAATGGGCGGGGCTGACTCTGGTGCAGCTCCACCTTTGTGGTTCTGCAGCGAGCACCACTTGCTGAGCGTCGCTGTGTGTGATGCTGTAGTTTTTTAGCTGTTGTCAAAAATGGCTTCTGGCAACAGAGCAAACATCTTTCTTTAGGAGAAAGGCTTTTAGCGCTTCTACTTGTTGTGGTTTTAAAGACATGTCCAAGTCCTTTAGAACAGAGGAAATAGCCGCAGCGAACTTCGCTTCAGTCGCCATTGTAATGGATCTTGTTGTTTCCTTCTTCTTTTGGCAAAGTTAATCCAAAAATGCTCAGTCTGTCTGTACTCTACATCAGTGGTTCCTGAACTTGGAAAAATACCAGCATTTTTTTTTCTATTTGCATTTTATTTCTGTCTCTCAGCAGCAGTATCTGAGCTACTTTTTCCATCTTTGGAATAATAAATTCATTGAAATTCTTAATTTTCCCATTTGCTATTTCCTAAATAGCATTCCTGAGACTGGATAGTGGCTGTGCTTACAGATGCAGCTTAATCGCCCTTGGAGGCTGCAGATAATGATTACATCACAATATGGTTGCAGAAATGGTTTTCTACAAATATACAACAATAAGATTCTGGAAGTATTTTGGGAAATCGTGACAATTAAGTGAAAAGGCATTTTTGTTCTACAAACTAGACATTTTAAAAACAAGAGCAAACTCACTAATCAGGCAAATTGAATTTATAAACCGAGTATCTGCTTTAACACAAACTGTTAGACATCATGGACCAAACTAAAATGGAAATACATTGGTACAGGACTAATGTTTTCAATTAAGCAGATTGTTTTCAAACTGTAACACCATCCTACTGATGGAGGAAATGGGAGGGAAGGGAGTGGGTGACTGTTCAGGCACAAAGTGCTTTTTAAGCTACAAACTCAAGAGAAAAAGTTTTTTACATTTTTTAAACCTGTTTACTGACGGTGCTGATAAATGTTGCTTTATCAGCATCATTAGTCACATTTGCTACACCACTTCTATGACCCAGCTGTGGTGAGAAGTTTGCAGGGCGTGGATGGAGAGATTTACAGTATGCTTCTTACCGGGTGATAATGAGCTTCTTGGTTCCAATCTCCAGCTGTCTTCAGGCCAACATGTGGCATACACCATGGACAGGCTGCCAGTCTGTCGCAAGGCAACACAAAGACACACAGGACAAACAACCAAGCACACATTCTCACACCTAAGGATAATTTAGACAGACCAATTGACCTGACAGTCATGCTTTTGAACTGTGGGAGGAAGTCAGAGCACACAGAGAGAACCCACGCATGCACAGGGAGAACATGCAGACTCCATGCAGAAAGACTCCATGACAGGATGTGAACCCAGGACCTCCTTGCTGCAAAGCAAATACACTAACCACTGCTCCTCTATGCAGCCCTTTCTAAACACTGTTTTTCTAAACCATAGAACTGTTATAACTTTTCAAAAAGTCATAATATATATATAATATATCTTTGTTAACCCTGTAGCAGGTGGAGGAGCGCTTGCACTCACTTGAAACACCTGAGTCTGGTGATCCAACCCTGGCTCCTCAAGGCATTTATTTAATATACAGGGAAAGGTGGGTGTGATGAAAATTATGGAACTCAATAATAGGGAACAAACAATAATATCGAGGTTAAGGATGGGACGCACATGTTTAAATGGCACTCTTCATTTAATAGGGAAACATCCTACTGTCATGTTCTGCGGGTGGAGGTGGCAGACCATGTGTGGTGGTGGGTTCCAGGAGGCAGACGATCAGGCAGACGGATGTAAAAAATAAAAAGATGTTTATTGTAGGACGGGAGCAACAGGACGAACGAACATGCACAAGCAACAATGAACCGACAAAGACAACAACCAGGAGGGAGGTATAAATACACAAGGGAATCAGGAACACATGGGCAGAGTAATCAGGGACAGGTGAGAACAATAAGGCTAATCAGGGCAGGAGAGACACAGTCAGGGAGGCTGGGGCGGCTCATGACAGTACCCCCCTCCTTAAGGGGCGGATACCAGATGCCCACAAGCCACAGAGCACAGGAGACACAGGGACGAACGAAGACCAGACTAGGGCACACATGACCAGGGAACACGGAAGACGAGACCAGGGAACAAACACAGTCCAGGGCTGCGGAGCAGGGGCCTCTAAGAGTAGGCGGCACTCCGTCTTACGACCAAACAGACGTGTCCACGAACTTTAGACCAGGGAAACTCGGACTCGAAGACTTGGGACTCGAACACTTGGCACAGGGACACGAACACTTGACTTGGGCACAGGGACACGATGACTTGACTTGACACGAATACTTGACTTGACACGAAGACTTGACTTGACACGAAGACTTGACACGAAGACTTGACTTGACATGAAGACTTGACACGAACACTTGACTCCAGGAACACAGGACACCAGGAACACAGAGACGAACTGCAGCAGCAGGTGTGGGACCCAGCAGGAACTGCAGCAGCAGGCATAGGCCCCAGCAGGAACTGCTGCTTGGAGAACCTGCAGGCACAGACCCTGCAGGCGTGGACCAGGAAATGGTTGAGCAGCGGGAGTGACGCGTGGAAACCCAGCTCGGCGGCAGGTACTCGACATCCCAATCAGAGCAGGTGCACATCCCGATCTGCTGGGTCCATCGGCGGAGGCTCGGGTGAAGGGAAGCCGGAGAAGAGCGGGGAGACCAGCCCTACCACACCGGAGACTAATGGCGTGCGTAGGGGGTGTAATTCCCTTGAGGCTGCAGGATCCGCGGCTTCAGGAGAAGAATGGGACGGGGCAAAAACAGCAGGTGGCGAATGACCCTGACCACCCCGAAGACAAAGTGGGATGCGCCAGGATCTCCCAGAGGACTTCGACCACCCCGAGAACAGGTAGGATGCGCCGAACACAAAAACTCCAAGCCAGAAATCACCCTCTGCTGAAAGGGAGAAAAAGAAAAAATAATCCTCCAGAAGCAGGTGTGTTAGCTCACCACAGGTCCAGGTTTGGTCGGTTCATTCTGTCATGTTCTGCGGGTGGAGGTGGCAGACCATGTGTGGTGGTGGGTTCCAGGAGGCAGAAGATCAGGCAGACGGATGTAAAAAATAAAAAGATGCTTATTGTAGGACGGGAGCAACAGGACGAACGAACATGCACAAGCAACAATGAACCGACAAAGACAACAACCAGGAGGGAGGTATAAATACACAAGGGAATCAGGAACACATGGGCAGAGTAATCAGGGACAGGTGAGAACAATAAGGCTAATCAGGGCAGGAGAGACACAGTCAGGGAGGCTGGGGCGGATCATGACACCTACAGGTTTATGTGAAAGTGGAAAAGATAGAGAAACAGTGAGCATGTTTTATGTTATTGTAGTAAATATGTGGTGTATAGAAAAATGTTAAATGAAAAATTAAAAGTTAGAGGATATGGAGAATTGAGTTTAAGGACTTTGTTAAATGAGGATAACAGAATTTATAACTTAGTGTTGGAATTCCTTAGGAAAAGTAGTTTAGTTAAAAGAATATAGTTTTTATTTTTATTTTCTTTCTTTCTTTATTTATTTAGTATTCCTCACTCTGACTCACACTCCTACACAGTAGGTGGTGGAAATGCACCTTAAGTTGGATGCCATCCACCATTTAAACTAAAGAAGAAGAACCCTGGCTCCTCTCTTCCGGCTGGTGGATCTCGTCTCCCAGCATGCTGTTTTTTGCCAAATGTCCTGTTCTTTATTGTTCTGACTTCCACTTGCCATAGTTGTCATGCCTTAACCTTCAACACGGAATCTCTCCATGGAGTAAGGTCACATGACCTGCAGTGTGAAGACTCTGGCTCCAAACATGCAGCATGGCAGCTCCTGTAAATGAGACATCATGGCTTCACTTGCCAACAGAAGTCAGAGGCACAGACTAAGTGAGGCTGGTTGATGGGTGAGCGGCTCTGTGTTTTGTGTGTGATAAAGAAAAACTTTAAAATATTTGTGACCTAAGATAGACAGATTAGGAACTTCTGGTGTTATTTATTTCTATCAGCCGTGTTATTGTCCAATACAAGTCACAAAATCAGCCAGCACCTCATCGGCCGATCCCGGGTGTGTAAAAGGACACTTGCTTTATCTTTTTTTTGCTCTTTATCTGTCCACACAGCTGCAATGGCTTTGATAAGAAGAGCGAATGATGCCTTATTCTGCATTTTTCTAGTGGTAATTGTGCTCTAAAGCTGTGGCATAGATAAGTACGAATCAAAAAGTCTCCATAGAGGCTGATCTTTTATTGAAGAATGAAGCCGTATCCCTTCATTACCAAACCAGATAGTCTTATAATCCTGCTAAGCACGCCAACGTTTGTGTAACATTCAGCCCTGTTGGGACGTCAAAAAGAGATGAGGAAAAAGAAGCTGATATAGAAATTCCAGTCTTTTGGCAAATGAAGCAGTTGTGATTCTTATATTTTGTTTAGTTTTGCAAGAGCAGACTTTTAAAAAGGACAGAGGACATCTCAGAAAGCTTCATCAAGACTGCCAGTTTACTACACATTGGATTTGTTCAGTTATTTTGCACATTTGGTTGTTTTGATTCCAAACAGTGACTTTGTATTTGAAATAAAGATTCAGCTGCACAGAACAGTTTACAAGCTAGTTTAGGGACATATTATTTTTTATGCATTTGTAACCTGTGGATCTCTGAAAAACTGAGTATCTGTATTCAAATCTATCAGCGTGGAATAGTTCTTCAGGAAGTGTTGTGGGAGTTACAGGATCAAATGCGTCTTATTTCCTGAAGTTTCTTGCTTTTTTTTCTTTTGAACTCTATTGCTGGGTAGCAGTAGTAGCTCATTATCTGAGGTTTGAAACCTCCAACCCACAAACCACACACACAACAATCAGTTCAATAAATTAAATATATTGAAATATGTAACAGTTTGTAAAATTCATCATAAAGGAAATAAATGCTAAATTCCCTCTCCTAGAGGGATCTTAGAGGAATGCTAAAATCGAACAATCAATAAATAGATAAATAAATAAATAAAACCAGTTGTCCTTTAACAATGTATTCAGGACTATGTCCCAATTTTCTTGCTTTCGGGCAAATGGATAATTCAGTCCATTAAAGAGCAAGTCACTCTCTACCAGATTCTTACTCAACTCCCACTTCCTGTTTGAAAAATGCAACAAATGCTGTTGCCTAGCAGACCGAGAGGGCGGAGCCGCTAACAAATACACACACTCACAACATTGTGACATCATAATGTACCATCTAACATCACAGTGTACCTCTTAGCCAATAGCGATGGCAGATTTAAATTCAAACGCAGTGCAGAGTTTTTACCTGACGACGGTGCAACACTGACAGTTTTAGGCAGAATACTTACATTTTAACTAAGATGCATTAAAGTGCCGAATTATTGACTACATTTGTCTACAGCACAATTGGACACTCATTTATATAGTTTATTGGCAAAAAAATGTTGATTTGAAGTGACTTGCTCTTCAAAGTGTTGAAAAGTTGCCAAAAAAAGTGTCCAAACCCCCACTCAGGAAGGGAAAAAACCCTTAGTCCTTTGAATAGTGTAGAGGTCTTAAATGATCCTACCACATCTTTGATGAAACAAGATATGATGAAAACGTCCTGCCATGGATGTGGCACCCATGAGTATTAATACCCCTCCAGTGGATCAAAGCAGTGCATCTGAGTCCTTAGATGTGCTGGCTTTCCAGGCAGGAAAAGGTGATTTAAACCTCAATCAACAAGCCTGCATAAGACATATGGAACAAAATTATAATAATGTCACTCTATTTTCTATTGCCTCCCAAACTCACAAAATAACTATACTTGGAAAAGTAGATTTCATTAACAAAATAAATATAAAAGCAAAACAAATCACCTTATCTTCACAGGAAATCTGTGTACAATTCATTTTCTCAACAGTTTAACACATCTACTCACAGAAACTGAGCTAACAGCTAGCCGGGTGGCTTAAAAATGTGGCTACACGAGACCGTCATGAATGTTCAAAACATATATATTTTACAGAACACAGCTTAGCATAGCTTACATCAACGTTTTTTTCTACTTTGTTTCACATCTACATATACATTCAGTCCATGAAACATTAGATTGACTCACCAAAGGGTTTCCTCAAAAAACAAATCGAGGTCTACTTCTAACGGCTCCTCCTTCAGTGGCGAACACACTATAATCATAAAACACTTTTGTTTCAATAAAAACTCCTCACAAATAATCTTAAACCCTCCTCAAGTGATGAACCTTACATTCCCAGAAGTTTCCAGTCATCTATTACTTCACTGACGGCAGTTAGCTGAACCTCTGCTCACCTGTTCAGCCCATCGACATAAATATACTGGACATCTCCTTTCCATAGGCTCCAATATCACGTTTTTGAGGCCAAATGGGAGGTGGCCACCACCGCCATTTTGACCGTGTGACAGGTTCCGTCAAGCCCAGACAATTCCACAAAAGGGAAGAGAGGAGGAGCTGAGGGTGGGGCTGTAAGGCTGGGATCAACTGACGACACCCGGTCGAACTAGCTACAAGCTAACCTGAAGCTAACCCTGGCTAACCCAAAGCTAACGCGGAGGTGGGAGCTAAGCTAATGGCGGTAGCAACCTAGCTACAACCGGAATTAACTGTGCACAACACCAGAGCTTCTGAGTCAGAGATACGCCGAGCTGACCTCTGGGTAAAACCGGGTGGAACACAGAGGTCTCCGAGACTTTCACAAGCTGGCAGCCGCACAGCAGACAAGCGCCGCTGTGATCTGAGATGCACAGAGGGGAGAACCGGGTGGAAAGGTTTCCATCCCAGAGCTCCACAAGCCGGCAACCTGCGCATCAAACAGAAGCCGCAATCAGACAGAGATGCGCCGAGCTGCGGGGAGACCCAGCCGGCAGCCCGGCGCATCAAACATAATGTACATCCGGTACATTTCCCATCTCTCTCAAGCATGCTCAGGTTAAACCGCTGCTAAAAAAAACATCTCTTCCTCCAAATCATGTGGAGAACTACCGACCTATCTCTCTCCTCCCTTTTCTGTCCAAAATCATTGAAAGGGTGGCTTTCAAGCAGATCACAGAATACCTCTCACAAAACTGTCAGCTCGACCCGTACCAATCTGGGTTCAAAAAGGGCCACTCCACTGAAACTGCTCTGTTAGCAGTGACTGAATCCTTAAAAGAAGCTAGAGCGACTGGCAAATCCTCAGCGCTTATCCTGCTCGACTTATCGGCTGCATTTGACACTGTCAACCATGGCTTCCTTTTGTCCGCACTCTCTACCATGGGCATCAAAGAGAAAGCACACGCCTGGTTTGAATCTTACCTCACAGGACGATCATTCAGCGTATCTTGGCTTGGACAGTCCTCTACCATGCACCACCTTGCCACAGGAGTCCCCCAGGGCTCTGTACTAGGACCTCTTCTCTTTGCCATATACACCACCTCACTGGGTGAGATCATTCGATCACATGGCTTCTCCTACCACTGCTATGCGGACGACACCCAGCTCTATCTGTCATTTCCACCAGACGACCACACTATCTCAGCACTAATATCAAACTGTCTCTCTGACATCTCAAATGGATGAAATCCCACCATCTCCAACTCAACCTCTCTAAAACTGAACTGCTTGTCATCCCAGCAAAACCATCCATTCAGCACAATATCTCAATCCAGAATGACTTCCTATCTCTGGCTCCTTCAAAGGCAGTTCGAAATCTGGGTGTTGTGATTGATGAACACCTGGCCTTTAAAGATCATGTTGCCTCTGTTGCCCGTTCATGCCGCTTTGCGCTGTACAACATACGTAAGATCAGACCATACCTAACACAACATGCCACCCAGCTCCTGGTGCAATCTACTGTCATCTCCCGCCTCGATTACTGCAATGCTCTTCTAACTGGTCTTCCAGGCTGTACTGTGAAACCTCTTCAAATGGTCCAGAACGCAGCGGCGCGTCTGGTCTTCAATCAGCCTAAAAGAGCCCACGTCACCCCTCTGTTCATTGAGCTCCACTGGCTACCACTAGCAGCACGCATCAAATTCAAATTGCTAACACTAGCAAACAAAGTCCGAGATGGTACGGCTCCCATCTACCTGAATCCTCTTGCAAAGGCTTACGTCTCGGCCCGGCCGCTCCAGTCATCACAGGATTGTCGGCTAGCAGTGCCTACACCACGCTCAGGACAATCCAGACTTTTCTCATGCATCGTTCCACAAATGTGGAATGACCTTCCTAACACTACCAGAACTGCGGCTTCCTTTTCTATTTTCAAGAAACTCCTGAAGACCCTGCTCTTCAGAGAGCATCTCCTTAACTAGCACCTTGTCTGCACCCGTCCCTCCTCTCTACTGTCCACTCCTTGTTCCCTCCTCTCCATGACTGATGTCAATTTGTTGTTGTTACTATTGTTGTTAGCCTCAAGGGCAAAATGCCGATTATCACTTGTAAGTCGCTTTGGACAAAAGCGTCTGCTAAATACATAAACATAAACATAAACATAAGCCGCGATCAGAGATGCGCCGAGCTGCAGGGAGAAACAGCCAGCATTCCGCGCATCAAACAGAAGCCGCGATCCGATGCCGAGCTGCCGGGAGACCCAGCCGGCAGCCCGGCGCATCAAACAGAAGCCAAGATCAGACAGAGATGCGCCGAGCTGCAGGGAGACCCAGCCGACAGCCCGGCGCATCAAACAGAAGCCGCGATCAGAGATGTGCCGAGCTGCAGGGAGAAACAGCCGGCATTCCGCGCAGCAAACAGAAGCCGTGAACAGACGCCAAGCTGCCGGGAGACCCAGCCGGTAGACCGGCACATCAAACAGAAGCCACGATCAGAGATGCACCAAACTGCAGGGGAAAACAGCCGGCATTCCGCGCAGCAAACAGAAGCCGCGAAGCCAGGAGGATAAGGGAAAACATCGGTCTCCCGAGAGCTCCACAAGCCGATAGTCGGAACCCAGCTCCACCAACATGTTATATTTCAACCCATTTTCTAAAGTGCAGCATTATGTTAAATGCACTGGGTTTTACCCTATTACATTTCAATTTCATGGTTAAACAGTACATGTTAAAATCTAAACTCAGCTTGGCAGTGACCTAAAATACATAAATACAATTTTACTTACCGAAAAAAATGAAGTGGAGACTCCTTGGACGCTCTATTAGTGCAATTAATGCCACAGCAAGTCATTTTGTCCAACAATTGCACAAAAAATATCCAAAAAAGAATACACAAACACAGAGACTCAAAATCCCGGAACAGTTTCCAAGCCAGACCGAGGCTCTACTGAGGCCTTTCCACGGAGCTAGCTCTGTGGTCACGTGGGTCTGAGGCGGCGGTCACGTGGGTCGGATGCTCATTAATTATACAGAATTTTAGGCTTTTAATACACTTAAACAGAAAAGTGAGAAAAAAATTCACCCCCCTCAGAGTTGTCATGAGTGTAAACTAGATAATTTAAACAAAAAACATGTTTTGGTACCAGGCTGTAAACATGTTTATTTCTGCTGTGAAATTGGTATTTTTAACATGGGAGTCAACGAGGTCACTTCTGACACCAGCCCCCAGCGGATGAGGGTGGAACTGCAATTTTTGGTACTTCCGGGTTTGACTCAATTTTAGAGCTCCATTGTGGGGGCTTGGTTCAGTCTAACGGACAAAAACGTTATAATATTCTCCGGCGTGGGAGGGCTGCGCAGCTCGCTGCATGCTGCGTCCAAGTAACCCTCGTAATTTTTTTACACTACCGAAAAACGGTTCCTAACAATGGAGAATTTTTTAAAGGAATTTAGGCTCAATAACTCTGGAAGATAACCTGGGTTACATTGAAAATCCAACTTTAGTTGAAACTTGCACATAGTTTTAAAGGTTCTTGGTCCAGCTTTAAGTGATCATGTCCACCTTTACATCAGCAAATCAGTGAATAATTGCATTTTTTCCACCTATCCACTTTGTACTTTTTTGAAAGTCATCAAAATTAGAGCTACCAATACATTTAAAAAAATATTAATTCGAGCTGAAAGCTTTATTATTATTATTATTATTATTATTATTATTATTATTATTATTATTATTAAGTTAAAAACAAAAATAAATCTTGTTAAACGTTTTGTATAAAAGTCAAAGTGAATGTACCAAAGGAAACCAGCTATGAGAAGTGGAACTGCTCAAGGAGCTCAGATGGTCTAACAAAATAAATTAACATACATGTAAAGGAAGTTTAACACGTCTAGCTCATTTAAATGTAATTAAATATAAAACATCCATTGGGACACATGCTGGAGCAGTTGCACTGTTGCCTTGCAGTGAGAAGGTTGCAGGTTAGAATCCCGGCTGTGATGTATCTACATGGCGTTTGCATGTGTGGGTTTTCTCCTGGTGCACTGATTTTCTCCTAGACCAAAAACATGCATGTTGAGTTAATTGGAGAGTTTAAATTGCCTCTAGCTGAGAGCGAGTGAAAGGTTGTCTTTCTTGTTTGTTTCTGTGTGGCCGTTTGATGGACTGGACACCTGTCCAAGGTATCCCCCACCACTTACCCAGTGACTGCTGGAGACAAGCACCAGATCAACTCGACCCTACTAAGGAAAAAGCGGTTCATACGATAAATGAATAAATTCCTTTTGTGTTTTGATGGTATTTGTGAATATTACAGCTTTGTATTTGAATGTTGGGTTTTCAAATGGGAAATAATAATGGAAAAGTAATTGTTGCACAAAATCTTGTACGGAGACCTTGCAGTTACAATGGTTGCTATAAAAATCACAAGGCCCTACATCCCATCTCTGTTATTTGAGTAATAACAGAATGTGCTTTCAAATAAAAGGTTTTTACTCCCTCTTTGTGTTTTTCTTTAGATCAGAACATCTCATTGATGCTTCTTGGTAAAGATGATAAAAAACCATAAAGTACTTCAAAGAACTGACCTGAACCAATTATTACAATCCAGTCTTTATATTGAGGCTTGTGACAGTTGTGGTATAATCACAGAAATCTGAGACTATATTCTGTTGCTGTTGAGATGTGAAAAATTTCACCATCTGACTTGTAGTTCTTAGACAAACACAACGCAACTTTAAAAGCCCGTTGACAAACCCTAATAAAAGCATTATTAGCACTGAAACACATGAGCCAACTGCTCATCAAAACAACAAATAACTATAATAATTAGGTCAAGTGAATGGCCGTTCTATCACTCCGGTTCATACTCCTGTCAGTGGTGACCATTATAACCACAAGGCCCCAGCCAAGCATTAAATCAGAATTTTATATGTAATCAAGTCAAGCTCATCACATCTGCACTGATTGATTCCAGACTAAACTGTGGCCTGGCATTTGCAATTCCATTAACTCATACTGGCAGAGAGTGACGACGTGTGCGAGCAAGACGCTGAAGCAGAAAGGAAGAATGTGGCGAGTGAGAAGTGAATCAAGCAAGCAGCTGGAGAGAGAAACATGGGGGCAGGAGAATGATTTGTTTGTTCTACAGGATGTGAATGCTTCATAATTTAGTGAGATGTGGTGATGGGCATGTTGGGAAACAGAAAAACGAAATGGCTCCATTACCAATAGCATTTCATGTCTAAATTCTTAATTTTATGTCCAGACTTGTCAGTGATTCAGGTTTTCTTGGCAAACCATGGTGGAATTTGACAAGATGTTGATGTTTCCTTTGATTTTTCAACTCTACAGCTATTTGAAGTTTAATGTCAAGGAAATATTGCTGCACTTTGGCTTGATCATGGTGCACAGTTGTATTATAAATCTAAAACGGGCGGCTGACATGGCCCTGGCAGATGAAGTGTGACTGCCAATTCTATCAGCTGCAGCGAACACTCAGGACACATCAGCCACAAAGACACAGCGCTCGAATGCAGCCAAGTTTAAGACAAAAGAGCAGAAGTCCCTGTGGTGAAAGTCGAGGCTGAGACAGATGTAGACGTCCAGCATTCAGCACTTCCATCTATCTGTCTAATCTATCTGAAATTAAACTGGAACTTCCTTTAGGATCTTCCTTCTGTTGCAACTGTAGCTGCTGGTTTTAATTAGACTGCTTTGTCTTTGTCTTGGACAAAAGTGCCTCCAGTCTTTTATTCACAAAGCTTCACTCTGAACAGAGCTGACAACTGTCTTCATGTGATTACAGTCCCTAACACTGTTAGTAAGGTACTTTGGACCTCTTCCTGGATGGTTTGGGTTATAAAAAAAAAGTATCGTTTTTTGCTGACTTGCTGCAGCATGTCAGTGATGGGCCTGAGCTTCATTAAATCTTTGCTTAACTGAAAGGTTAACTGCTGAAATTTAAAAAATGGTGATGCTTTGAAGCCTTTTTAACATTTCAGAATGACTTTCATTCATTTTGAGTTCTTAATTTTAGTGTTCTTTGAAGGCTAAACCCAAAGTTATCATTTTTAAGATGGAACTCAGATCAAGGGCTGCATATAGGAATGAAAAATTGGTTCACCATTTAAAGTGGCTGTATCGTGCTATTCTACACCTTCCAGAGCAACAATAGGCACAACATATGATAAAAAAAATATTACCGTTAGCACTTTTGAGATGTCTGTTTTTTATTAAATTATTTCCATGAGTCATTCATGCAACCCCGAAATAAAGTACTTGGATTCATTGAAACCATGCCAGTGCCCATGTGAATGCCACAATCGTACACAGCTGCAGACCCAGAGGCCGCGGATTCACACTGACGTGTTTTTACTGGCCAAAAAGTGAACCGTAGCTCTTCATTTTTGTAATTTAGTCATGATAATTCTTGAAGTATGTTTTCCTTTTAGTATTGCGATACACCTCATGTATGTTTTGCTACTGCAGTCCTTCCTGCACCTTTATGCATGCTTGGTGTCTATCATCAATGGCATGTGCCTGGCTCTTAGTCTGCGCACCAATGGTATAAATACACTAAAATGGTCCTAGTGTCCACCACAAAATACATTTATGAAAGCACTGTTACTTCAAAAGAGAAATAATTTAACTGTTTTTAGAAGTAAAAATATTGTTGTTTACATGGTAATAAAGTTATAAATGATTATTTAGGTAAAAATAGCAGAAGATGAAGATTGTTTGACTAACTTATCCACTTTCCATAAAATGTTGAGCAAAAATGGGGATTTCCCAGCATGTGAACATAACAATTCAAACATCACTAGAAAGCCCAGGATGTTCTCCAAAGAGCACTGTAGGGCTAAATGGGGTAACTCAAGAGTGAAAGAAAAAAAGGTGACCAAAATGTCTACTTTAGAGGACACAATTGACTGTGCTGGGTTTCAGGAGGATATTCTGGCTCAGTTTTTGAGAGATCCTGACAATAAAATCCAACCATTTGTGATGATTAAACTTCTTTTAGGAAGACTGGACAGGGACCCTCTTGCAAACAAGAATGCCTTTTCATGTTCCAGCCATTATTTAAAGTGCAGATTAGATAAGAAAGAAATCACTTCTTCACAGATTAAACTCCCTGCTAGCACTTGGTGAGACTGGGTGTTAGTGTTTACAGTCCAGAGGATGAGGGATCCGGATTAGCCTACCTGGATGAGGAGGAGCGGAGTATCATGACGCAAAAACACTCCATCCTGGCTTTTACAATAGCTTAGCAAAAATGTGCAGAGCTTGAGGTGATAAGCACGTTGGGAGTGCTTTTCATGAGAAATTAACAACATAACATAACCAAAAGCTCCAAAAGATGGATTTTACATGATACGGGAACCTTAAGGCTGCCCCTTTCACAAAATGCTTAAAGGCAGGCTCTTAGATGGGGGTTTAGCTGTGATTTATACAAGGACTATAAAGGCATTGGGAGCCAAAGCATCCAGCCACTGTTACAACACCGAGATGCCAAGAAAGGTAAATAAAGTATCATAATGGTTAATGCATAAAAAGGTATGCTGGCATAATGTCTCATGGGTGTGATTTATAACTTATCTAACTGAAACAATTTTATTGACAATTATATAACATACCAGTGGTCAAATTTTCACCTGTTTGCGAAATTAATTCGGTTTCCAGCCAAATAAGTGGAAAAAGCATTTTGAAACCATCTTCTCTTTTGACATCAAGTTAAAGCCTCTCTGCATTGCTGCCAGTGATTAGACACAACAGCTCTTTTAAGAGCCACTCACCACCTCAGACAGACATGTAACCTGCAGGCCCTGGTTGTATCTCATGGCCGGTTAAAGCTGAATTCAAAGGGGCCACGACTCTTTGGGTTCTAGTGGTCTTAACGTCCAGTGACCTCACCACTAGGGCCGCCTTTCTTCCGGACCGCCGGAAGCAGCACAGACAAAGGGTGTCGTAGGCTCTGCACACTGGCGTCGGATAGTTTTTATTAAAAAAATCTCTAGTTTACCAAACATACAGCTAAATTCTTTTTACAACCCAGACTCTATCAGATACTTAACAAAGGTTTTGCTAAAACATCTAGCTTCCATTCCAGCATTCCACGCCCCACATTAAATAACTTTATATCCATTACATTCTATCATCATTCATACCTTGTTTTGTATAATTATTAGTTTAGGCCAGCGGTACTCAATAAGCGGCCCGCGGGCAAAGTCCGGCCACCTCTTTGTGGCCCCCAAACCCCATGCGCACCCCTCTCCCAGTCTTTAGAAGTCTAGTTCCTGGCCACTTAGCAGTATCTCAGTCGCTCCCTGATGTTTCTCTTGGAGAGATGTGGCTTCTTTGTTGTCCGTCTTGGCATCAAATATTCTCCTAATGACCAGAGATGTGGAATTTTGGCATCAACAAGTCATTTCCTTGCCATGTTTTTATTCAGCTCAGCAACTAAACCAGATGATTTCAATCAGCACAATGAATTAACCTGGTTCAGTAGCTGAGCAGAAAAAAAACACGGCATGGAGATGACTTGTTGATGCCACGATTCCCATCTCTGCTAGAAACATTCTTGTCACTATATCTGCCACCATTTTCTCACTGGTGGTGCACCAGTCCCAGCTGGATCAACTTTGAGAGATAATCCTGATGCTCAATGGACTTTCTTCCCCAAAGTTTCTTCAGAAATTCAGAGGAAATTAGTTTTCTTGGCAAAGAAGAACTTTGTAATTAATTCTAATTCCATCTCTTTTCATAATATTCTGGATTTTAGAATTGCCTTCATAAAACCTAATGCAATTTCAACTACATTGTAGCCTTTATCAACCCTTATACCTATTAGCTGTAGTGATAACTGATGGTTCTGTTCATCCAGCTGACCACTGCATTTGGAATGGGAGTTGTCTGACACACAGTTAATACATATAACATACATAATACATAACACATGAAAGTGGGTCATGTCTTTGCAGTCACAACACTGTTTTGTGAAAGTCATCATAAACTGTAACTATGCCGGTGTCTGTACCAAATCTGCTCGGGCAGCCAGATCAGCTCAGGGTCCGGCGTCTGCCAAATACGTCACAGTAGATGATTGGCTGAACGTAAGACTTACGGAAGTTACAATACCACGTTCGTAAAAGTTACGTTAGCACGTTGACAATGATGATTTTGATTTGTCAGTACAATAGTACGGTTGTAGTTTTAGCGGTTGTAGTCCTGTAGTCCAAAACTCAATATCATAATTCACATTAATACAAACAGATATGGCTTCACATATAAGAACTGTGTTCTTTTTGGGCAGTATGATGTTGGTTTTGTGTAGTTTCGCATGCTTTACAAAACAGATTATATGGTGTTTAATTACAATTATAAAAAAAAAAAATTGGGTGGTAACAAACAAGAATTTATTAGCAAAATTTCTGATGTCTTTCCAAAACTTAAGTGTGAAAGCCAAGTGGATTTGCCGTGATGTGACATCATCACCAGGCGCAGGACCTCGAGCCGATCTGGCACAGACACCCAAATGACACCTAGTTCTTATATGCTGTGTTCTGAACCACTGGGTGGCAGTATAGTGTGTGTGTGTGTGTGTGTGTGTGTGTGTGTGTGTGTGTGTGTGTGTGTGTGTGTGTGTGTGTGTGTGTGTGTGTGTGTGTGTGTGTGCGTGTGTGTGTGTGTGTGTGTGTATAGAGGTGCAGAAGAAGCTTCACTACATTGGCTACCTGTTAAATTCAGAATAGATTTTAAGATCCTCCTTCTCACATATGAAGCTCTTAATTATCAAGCTCCATCATACATCAGTGACATGATTGTTCCGTATGTTCCTAACCGAGCACTTTGCTCTCAGACTGGAGGTTTACTGGTGGTTCCCAGAATATCTAAAAACTAGAATGGGAGATAGATCTTTTAGCTATCAGGCTCCTCTCCTTTGGAACCAGCTCCCAGCTTTAGTCCGTGAGGCAGACACCTTGTCTACTTTCAAGACTAGGTTTAAAACATTTTTATTTGATAGGGCCTATGATTAAAATCTGATCTTAGCCTAGATCTGGACAAATGGGGGAGTAGAGGGAGGTGGAGTGTACAGTCGGTAAAGACGGCTCTCCCTTGCCCTGCATCCAACCTGCCTCCATCTCAAAGGTTATCCCGAGTTATCTCTGTAGTTATGCTGCTATAGGCTTAGACTGTTGGAGGACATACTGACCACTTTCCACACTCTACTGCTTTCTTCTACAATCTGCTCTTTAACTGTATTATTTTCTGCAATTTCAGCTGTTAACTTTATTTTTTCTCTAAGTGTTTTTCTCCCCAGAAGAAGCTACAATGATGTTCTGCTGAGTTGTGGTGGTCTCATGGAGGGGACCATCGGCCTAAACACTGTTTCTAACCACTTAAACATTTTCCCTCTCCTGATAATAACATTTTATTTTCTTTGACATTGAATGTGCTACTACTAGTTTACCCGTTTAATTATAGATTCACTAGAATAAATACAATAAAGTTTATCTCTCACCAAATAGAATATTTACTAAGAAATCACAATGTAACCATACACTACTTGGTATATATGTGGTGTGTTGTGTGTGTGGATGTGTGTGGGTGGGTTGGTGTTGGTGTGTGTGTGTGTCTGCTCTTTCTTCTCGACCTCAGTGATTCATGGCGGATGGCTTCTTATACTGAGCCAGGGTCCTCTGGAGGTTTCTTCCTGTTAAAAGGGAGTTTTCTTCTCCACTGTCGCTAAATGCTTGCTTAGTATGACTTGATGCGATTTGTTGAGTTCCTTATATAGGAAACTTTTTTCTGAGTTGCTTAATGAACTGACCCGTATTGGAATGTTTACTATGTGAAGTGCCTTGAGACGACTCTTGTCGTGATTTGGCGCTATATAAATAAAATTGAATTGAATTGAATTGAAGGAAGGCTGGGAGATGTTTCAGCTGTTAGATTAAGGTGTTAAAAAGATGAACGCACAGTGGCGAGATAGGTTTTGATTGCTAAAAGCAAGCTAGAAGCAAGCTAAGAATTACTGGGCAGTTCCTAAGAAGTGCTGTTAGAACTAGGATGGATGCCTATATGCTTGTCATTGTTTAATAAAGCTCAAGATGGATAAAGAATACTGGCTGCTACTTTCTACCAACTACAAAACATAACATCATCTCTCAGCTGTAATGTCAAATCATTTGTTATAAACTGGGGCATAATTGTCTGAAAAAGCTGTGTTGTTGTCATGACTGGCAGCATAAACTGGCAGCTGTCTTTGAGCTGATGTAGTTACTGTCTTTATTTTGATAATTCACAAGAAAAGACCTTAAAGCCCTGTCCACACGTAGCCGGGGATCTGCCAAAACGTAGATATTTTTCTACGTTTTGGCCTGTCATCCACACGAAAACTGAGTTTTTCCACACGAAAAAGGATCTTTTTAAAAACTCCGGCCAAAGTGAAGATCTGCGTTTTCTCCGTTTTGGGTGTCTGCATGTGGACAGACCAAACCAGAGTTTTAAGATCCGCAACGTCACTTTCCACGACAAAAAATGCTGACATCACGTGTGCGACCTAAGTTTACAGTAGCCGACAGCATGGATGCCCTCAGAGCTGCGCTCGCTTTATCAACTGTCCAAGCGCTTTTTGCTCGTTTGGTTTTGCAAGTGGAATTACTGCTCCTTGAGGAAGACCACAGATGAAGGATGAGGTTAAGAACGGGGGAAGTACTGCTGCCTACAGGTCTGGCATGTCCTTAACAACGTATTTATCCGGGTACGTGTGGACAGAGTTTTGTTTTCAAACGAGGTGGTGTGGATGCAAGTTTTTGGAGGGGCGGATATTCGTTTTCAAAAAACCCCGGCTACGTGTGGACTAGGCCTAAGACACACTCAGAACTCCCTGGACACAGTGTAGGAATGCCTCAGTCTATCCCCAAATGAATTGGAAGAGGTAACTAGAAAGATGGAGGTCTGAAAAGTCTGCTCAGGCTTTTTTCTGCCAAAACCCAGTTCAGAATAAGCAGCAGACGATGCATGAATGGATGTGACACATAAATGGATTTGATAAATGAATATGGCAGCCCATAAACGTGGGTTTAAGCCTCTAAATGTGGGAAATCTGTGTTCTTCAAGCCTCATATATTTAAGTTTTCCTTCTATTCTTGCATCTAAGTGCTTCTAAGCACTTTTTCTCTGTTTGCCTTAGCCAAAATTCTTTATAAATGGGTTTTGTGCACTAACTCTGTCAACTACCTAATTAGCCATCCTTCATTCCCTCGTTGGCAAGTGTTCAGTGCCAGCTTGTGTCTGTGTTGCCTTTCTGCCTGGTCCTTTTGTCCATTAGTGTGTTCTACTAGTTGTCAGAAATATTTATGTATGTTCTGATTTGATGTCCAAGCCACTTCAAGTGTTCTTTTAACCTGCATGACCTAAAACAATAACAGCAACAGTTTCTTCCTGTTTTAGCAAGTATTTGCAAAAACTATTCAGATAAATATCTGTTAAAATGTTGGCCTCTTGTGTAAGATTTAGGACAATGGCAACCTTTTGTTGTATTTGCATTTTGGACAAACAGCACATCAGCAGGATAATCACCCTCTTCACTCCTACGGTGAGATCCAAGCCAGTGAGATAAATGGGTTGAAATCATCACATAGATGGCACCAATCCTGCACCTCTGTGCTGCCATCAAAAGAGAAGTGCTCAGGAGTGAATGCTGGATTGTGGAGATGGATAACGATTACATTCTGTTTTCCCCAGCCAGAATTTCAAGCTTGCTGCCACTGACCGAGTTCAGCTTTGCTCTAGGACTTGAAAGAAAGGCACCCATTACCTAACCTGCATCTTAAGTCTGAAACACTAATCGGTGGCACCTTGGTGATCCATTCATTTCACCATCTTTGTTTGGAAAATAAGCCCATACCAGAAAAATATACCCTTTTAGAAATGGTTTCTTAAAAAATCTTCAGTAATGCTGATTGTTTTTGGTAGATCACATCAAACTGCATGTTCAATTTGAAAGAAAATAGATAAGAAAAGAACACTAAACATAAAAAAACATGAAGAATAGAAAGGTTTGTGCATTGGATCTTAGTCATAAAGTGTTGTAATATCTTAATACGTAAGACCATTACTACAGACATTTCATTGCAAATATTGCATATTTCCCATAACTTGAACTGTGCCTTCTGAATCCAGTGATCTAATTTTAGCTCACTTTGTGTTGTACATTTGGCAGCCATTGCTCACAGTAACAGCTGTTATCATCACAGTTTAATTGTAAGTCTTCTCAGCAGGCAGAACGCAATCTAAATGCATCAGAAGATGCATTTAGCTCTACATAAAAAATATAATTACTGTTATCACATACAAAGCTAGTGTTTTATTAAATATGTTGTGTTTATGCTTTTTGGGTTCATGAATGTTTTTAAAGGTGTGGATTACTCGTTTAATCAATACATATGCAGTGGTTTCTAGTGGGAATGAATTTCTTGCAGGCAGAACTCAGGGCAAAAAAGCTCACTAACACCTGGCCCAGCAGGACCAGTCTGCAACATCAGAGATGCGCTTCCAATGAGAAGATTTGGTTCCAATCCCAATACTGGCACTGGTCTTCTGTGAAGTGCACTCGGAGGAAGTGTGTACAAAGGCTTCAAATGCATGGGACACAAGTGTGCAAATAATTGCAGAATTGGGAAAAACTCTGTTGCATCATCAACAAACTCGCATGCAGGGATGCCGGTCGCTGTTTGTTCTATGTTTTAAATAAATCTTTATTAACAACTTTCAAACAGACGATTGGCTAAATTAACATTCATTACTGTTCACTTTTATTTGTAGTCCAAATCATTCAGCATTAATAAATGTCCTTAATTGTCTAAAAAAACTTCTTTTATTTGAAAATACATATTTTTAGAAAAGGCACTTGAGCCATTGTTCCACCTTCTCTAAATTCCCACACAGCAATGGATTGTGGGTAATACCCTTCACCCAAGTCCGCATCGATGCGGATCAAAGGGGCAAAAGGGGCGTGGCCAACCTCCACGTTTGAGAATCGGGACACCCCCTACGCAGTTGCACCCCTGTATTGGAACGTGCAAATGAAGGATGCAAGGGTGGAAGTGTGAATATTGGGACTGGGCCTTGGAGTCTTATTTCCTGATATTTAGACATCTTGACTTGAATTAGATAAAAGCAACGTGACTCTACCACCAACTCTTGTTTGCTCGGGGACATGGATGTGTTATCTCCACAAATAACAAGCCTGGAGGAGCTTCTGCTATTTCAATTGCTAATGCTAAAGGTTGGATTCTGTTGACCGAGATGTTTTCTGCTGATTCTGGACGCTAAAACAGCCTTTCCTGTCGGGAGCCAATATGGGTAAGTCCAATTAACAGTGTGACAGATCTGTTGGACTTTTCAAATCGTAGACTTTCGCTGTCTATTTTCTATCAGAAGCTAATAAAGGAGATAGGTGACCTAGGTGAAAAAGACCATTTTCATGTTCAGCCTGCAATAAAAACTCAGAGTAACCGATTATAATCAGAAATAATCATTAAAAATATGTTTTCAGTCAACCACACCTTTAACTGGTCTATAAGGGTCATAAAGTCTTTCCCAGATTGATAGGGAGGGAGCAGCATGTCTCTGCTGGTTTACTCATACCTGATTGTTTTATAAATGAGCCCACACTTGTTCATGATCAGCAAATCAAGTGCATTTAATTAGCAGTACTTACTTATCTTCTTAACTTTTATTGTTTCAACAAGGGGACCCTTCATTTGTTTGCACATGGCCTCTCCAGTTTGGCTTTATTATTGCTGAATAAATAAAAACTTGGTGTGGAATCTACCTTGCTCTTCTATAGTCCTAGTTGTATTAGGGCATGATTTTGTTTTGTGTTGGTGTATACAAACTTAGAATTTAAAGAGAGTGGACCACCTTCACAGTTTAATGAGGATTACTTAAAGACCATATTTGAACCTAGAAGTAAAAATTGAAATTATTCAAAGGAAAGGGAAAATAAAACAAAAGCAAAAACACTGTTAGGGCAGACCTGAGATGCCTGCTTGCTGAATCAATAGGTGAAATAACCAAAGCAGACTGAAAGGTTGAAGTTGGTTTGAAGCTGGCAAGAGAGACTACCATATGGAGCTGAAAGGTGAGAATTGGTGAAGTTGAGAGGGAGGCAAAAGCTATCTCAAACCAACAATCTCACTGTAATGGGCTCGGCACACGGGTCTCCCTCCTGCTAAGCGACATGCGAAAAACGTGCCAATGTGACATTTTGCGCTCGTGCATGTGTCGTGCACAGGCAAGCCAGTGACGCGATCCCATGAATTAGAAAATTTCAACGTTTCATCGTTGTCGCTCAGACAAGGACCATTGAGCAGAGATTTCATTGATTGATCAATGAGCAGATAGCACACTTCTCAGTACATCTCCGGGCAAACGTGAAGGAAAAGTTAATAATTGCTGTTGAATTTCCCAGAGCTTTACATTTCTACAAAAGAATATAGAGATCTTCACAAAAAGGCAGTGGGGTCGGAAATTGTTGGTGTGGTCTCATATTCGCAGTTTCTTTTTCTGTTTGTAATATAGGATGAACCCATTCACATAGTTTTCTTTTTTTATACAGTAAAGTCAAAAGTAAGACTTGCCTTAACTCTAGAAAATCCTTGTGATGCTTCTTATCTATGGCTTTTTCATCTCAGAACTGCTTTAATAACCCAAATTTCCCTCAAATCTGAATCCTAATATAAACAATGGAAAACTCGCTATTCGCTGCTGGCACATGTCATCTTTTTCTACAGTCACTGGTCACCTCCCATGTGTCAATCAAAGTGATAGTGAAAAGTTTAGCTGATTGCAGTCATTTGTTGCCTCCAGTGTGTTGACCCCATAACTCTGGTAGCAGCTTCATGATTGGAAACACCTATTGGTTAAAAACTTGACTGGTGAGAATATTGTTTTCTCAAACCATTTGTAGCGTATTCTACATACTAGAATCAACACTGTTTGCTATCAGTTGTTAGATTCTGAGAATGACAAGCAGATTAGCATATGAAGCTTATATCATGTATAAATATCCAAGATACTTATATAATCGATAGAAGTTCATACACCAACCTGTTTGGTCTATATTTAATCCAAAGATTAATGTTTAATTTAAGATAATTACATTTAATAGCAAAAGTTTATTTTTGAATCAGAAGTTAGGAATCTTTGCTTTTTCAATAACCAGAAATATTTATAACTTTCTGTGTTTCATTTCAAAGATTAGGCAGAGTTTAAAAATTGAAGAATTTATTACTAACAATTTTAAACTTGACAATTTGAAACAACAATTTAAATGACAATTAAAAATGACAATTCATGGATGACAATTTACCAGCTTTGATATTAAAACTTGTTTTAAAGGCTAAAAGCTAAAATGAAATGAGAGTTTTGGATGCATGAATGTTCTCAGAAGGTTTCTTTCAGAGAAAGAAGCGCGTTCTGGGTTGGAAATAATGGTTTTGCAGCTAACTGTTGTTACTTACAGAAACAGCATCAGACGTCATCTGTCGAAAATGTCTACCTCACCCAGTTTCAGGAGACCCCCTTTTGGATCCGAGATGTCAGGTGGAGATGATTTCCTCCGGGCACGAGGATGGTAGAAGGACCTCAATGCGACCAAATCAGTCCTGGGATGTCTCCGTGGGTCACACGACTGATGAAACTATTTGCGTCTCAAAATCAATAACTCTGAAGGAGCTTTGCGTCAGCTGGTTATCATGCGTTTATTCAAAGCTATTCTATCAGCGTGACAGAACAGCAGGTGGAGGCTTCAGGGCGGCCGTTCCCTTATCCTCAGTGATGGTGGTTGGTTCACGAACTGAAGTTTTGCTGCTGGAAAGTTAGTTTTAACAAACCCCTCAGAACACGCCCTCTCTCAGCAAGAAAGCTTTGGTCATGAGTCAAAAACATGTGATGATGTGTACTCTGGATAAGCTCTGTGTTAGATGGATAAAGTGGAAGTTGACCTTCTGGTTTACTGAACACACATTACCAATTATCAACCATAATCATAATTATACCCAAAGCATAATAAGTCATTTCAGTAATTAAAATACATTTACTGAACCAAGAGATTATTTATGATGATTATAATAAACAGTAATCAAGTCAAAGAGTTTATTAAAATTATTATTAAAATTATCACTGTGAAACTTGAAGTGTCCTTCTTCTGGGACGGAACAGCAGTGGATAAAGGATAATATTCCGCAGCCATCATGACTCCTGGATTAATCTGTGGAACCAAAAGTTACAGTATGACCCAGCTTGACCTAGCTGGGAAAATGTGACCTTTGTCACAAATTAGAGGACCTTCGTGACGCTACACATGATAAAACATTTTATTGTACAGATTTAATTCTGATTCAATTCCAAGTGCAGCAAAGCAGCCTCTGTACAGAACCAAGGCTCTCCCATGTTCCACAGTAGGCATGAGCTCCTTTTCTTTGAACATAGAAGTGATGAGCTTTGCTATAAAGGTCCAGTTTTAGGACAGCATAACCAGCTGTGGTTGAAGGGACACAAAGGTGCCTGGAGATTAAAATGATTATGACAATAAGCTTCTCTTTAACCTGAGACAACCTTCTTAACTTTCTGTGGACCATGTTCAGTGTAGTACACACCATGATATCAATCAGCACTGTGACTACCATTTTACTTTTTCAACAGTAAAACTAACTGATTACTTGAAGAGATGTGATGCTGATTACAGGACACACTTTAGTTTAAAATGTCTCTATGGTCACCCTGAGGGCAAAAAAGTATTTAGTCAGCCTCCAACTGAGGAAGTTCTCCAACTTAAAAAGACGAGACTTAATTTTCATCATATACCTCACGTATGAGAGACCAAATGGTGAAAAATAAGTATTTGATCTTTTACAAACAAGCAATGTTTCTGTATGTCACAGACCTGTAACTTATTCTGTAAGAGACTTCTCTGTCCTCAACCTGTTACGTGTAATAATGCCACCTGTTGGAACTCATTATCAGTATAAAATACACCTGTCCACAACCTCAAACAGTCACACTCCAAACTCCAGGATGGCCAAGACCAAAGAGCTGTCAAAGGACACCAGAAACAAAACTTTAGACCTGGGCTGGGAAGACTGAATCTGCAATAGGTAAGTAGCTATGTGGGAATAAATCAACTGTGTGAGCAATTATTACAAAGCGGAAGACATACAAGACTACTGATAATCTAACCTTGATCAGGGGCTCCATGCAAGATCTCACACCGTGGGGTCAAAATGATCACAAGAGCAGTGAGAAAAAATCCCAGAACTACACAAAATGACCGGCTGGGACTAAAGTAACAAAAGCTACCATTGGTAACACACACTACGCCGCCCGGGACTCAAATCCTGCAGTGCCATATGTGTCCCCCTTCTTAAGCATGCTGTAGAGGGTAAATGTTGTTGCTTTTAAGCTTAAAATATTACCTTTACTTATGACCAATAAGCTGTGATATTCTATATAAATATAGAATATCAACCTGCTTGGTCTTTGGATGTTTAATCAGAAGATTCTAGGATTCTTTGCTTTTTCCAGGGATCAACACACACTTCGTCTCAATTCAGACAGAGTCAGGTTTATAAAAGATAAGAAATTTATTTTTTAAACAAATAAAAACATGACAAGTTGACCAAGGCTACTGTGATGGATGAATCTAAGAGGATGGGATGGGATGTATAGTGACTGTGTGAATGTGAGGTTATCAGAAACTTCATATCTAGAAGAACTGAGTTCTGGGCATGAAAAAGGGAAGAATTTGGTTTGCATTAAACTAGGAAGTCAGTTCTTGTCAAAAGGACATCAGACGCAATCTGTGTGTCTACCTCACCCTTTCTTTGGAGACGGATCCGAAGGTCAGGGAGGTCGGATGACCTCTGGGCACCGAGGTTTGGTAGATTAACCGCAGCACCAACTCTCCAGTCCAGAGATGTTTCCGAGTCACAACAGATAGATGAAATCATTTACGTCTAGAACAGCTGTTTCTGAATAGGTGAAGGAACCATTTTGCTGTGTCAGCTGTAGGCAGCTTTTAGCTTGTTGAAAGATTTGGGTTAAAGAGGGTTCGCTCCGGATGGCCTGTCCGTAGCTTTCTTTAGAACTGACTCACCTTCTAGTGAGCTCTGTTTTAACATTCTCATATTATGATTTCTTGGCCAACCAGGACATGCCATGTTAAGGGGTGTTAACAAGCAAACCTCAGAATGTCACACCTTTTTCAAATACAGGATGTTCTGATTTGTGGCTAAGAAAATATCTATGTGTCATGACGTTTAACAACTTTGATTTATCTCTAATGAACCTTGTGTCTGAGTGTAGATAATGATACACTTACTAATTCTAGAAATACTGATAATAATATCATATCATATCATACCATACCATACCATACCATACCATACCATACCATACCACCTTTATTTATATAGCACGTTAAAAACACAGCCATACGGCTGACCAAACAGTCGCACAATAATTGATAATATCAAAAATGTTTCATTTCAACCACAGTAGTTTATGCACAGATTAATCAAAACATGTCATTAGTATTCATATAATATTGGTTCATCCATTTCACGATTGATTAACTCATATTAGCTGAAAATAATCACTTTATTCAGAGAGTGAGCAATCCTGCAGTGTTATCAAAAGAAGGCTTTGTTTGGGAACACAGGCTGACATCGTGTTCCTCCTGAAATGTCAGCAAGGTTTGCAGAACCTTGTTGCTTGTTGGAAGGTAGAATGTAAAATCCACCTTAGAGAAGGCAATTCATGTCTGCCAGTCACTGGTGGCATGTAGGTCAGTTTTTAAGTGAAAACTTACCATTGCTGGACGTTACAATGTGCAGGCTCTGAAGTTTGCTAGAGAGCATTTGGACGATCCAGAAGAGGGTCATAAGGTCAGATGAAACCAAAATAGAACTTTTTGGTAAGAACTCTACTCGTCGTTTTTGGAGGAGAAAGAATGCTGAGTTTGATCTAAAAAATCACCATGTCTACTGTAAAGCATGGGGGTGGAAACATCATGCTTTGGGACTGTTTTCTGCAAAGTGACCAGGATGACTGATCTATGTAAAGCAAAGAGTGAATGGGGCCATGTATCATCAGATGGTGAATGAGAAATGGCCTGTATTTGATATAACACTTTCTAGAACCATTTAACCCCCCAAGGTGCTTTACAACACAGTCATTCACACACACACACACACACACACACACACACACACACACACACACACACACACACACACACACACACACACACACACTGGTGGGAATAAGCTATGATGTAGCCACAGCTGCCCTGGGATGCACTGACAGAAGCGAGACTGCCGAGGACTGGCGCCACCGGTCCCTCTGACCACCACCAGCAGGCAAGGGGGGTTAAATGAGTGAGGCTCGACCCTGCAATCTTCTGATTACGGGGCGAGCATTTAAATCCTGTGGCGCCATCGCAAAATTTAGAGTGAATGCCTTCCATCAGCAAAGACATCGAAGATGAACCGTGGCTGGGTCTTTCAGCATGGCAATAATCCCAAACACACCGCCTGGGTACCAAACGAGTGTAAGAAGCATTTCAAGGTCCTGGATTGGCTTAGCCAGTCTCCAGATCTCAACCTCATATAAAATCTTTGGAAGGAGTTGAAAGGCCATGTTCCCCAGCAACAGCCCCAAAACATCACTGCCGTACAGGAGATCTGCATGGAAGAAAGGGCCAAACTACCAGCAACAGTGTGTGAAAACCTTGTGAAGACTTGCAGAAAACATTTGACTTCTGTCATTGTCAACAAAAGTAGATAACAAAGTAATAAGATGGACTTGAGTTTTTGACCAAATACTTATTTTCCACCATAATTTGCAAATAAATTCTTTTAAAAATCAGATGATGTCATTCTATGGATGAGATGGAAGAAGGAAGAGTGAACAAGATAACTGACATGAGAATCCAGGGTGAGAGCTGGGTCAAAGGTCATGCCAAGATTCCTGACGGAGGGTTTGGTGTGAGAAGCCAGCTGACCAAGAGAGTCTCTGACTTTGGGAAGCAGCTTGTCTGGGGCACAGATGAGGATCTTAGTCTTATCTTCATTCAGCTGTAGAAATCTCCCAGCCATCCAGGTTTTGATGGAGTCTAAGCAGGTGTGTAACAGCTGCAGCTTAGGCATCTCATGGGGCTTAAAGGAGATGTACAGTTCGATGTCATCTGTGTAAAGATGGTAGGAAATTCCTTTGAAGGAGCTCAGGATGTGCTGAAGAGGGAGCAGATAGAAGAGGAAGAGCAGAGGCCCCAGCACAGAACCTTGTGGGACATCATGGGTAAGGGAGGTAGTGGAGGATCTAAACTTGGAGACGGCCACAGAAAAGGAGTGCTCAGAGAGATAAGAGGAGAACCATTCCAGAGCAGATCCTGATAGGCCTACCCAGTCTCTCAGCCTCTCCAGAAGCAGGTGATGGTCAACAGTGTCAAAGGCTGCAATCAGTTCCAGCAAGACCAGAACAGAACAATCCCCTGCATCACTGTGAGTTAGAAGGTCATTAAAGACCCTAAGAAGAGCTGTTTCAGTACAATGAACTCTACAAAAACCTGACGTAAGCAATCATAGATCTTATGTTCATCAAGAGCAGCTGTGAGTTGTTTAGCCACACCTTTTTCCAAGATCTTGGAGATGAACGGAAGTTTAGAGATGGGTCTGAAGCTGCTATGGAGAGAGGCATCAAGACTCGTTTTTTTTAAGAAGCGGGTGGATTACAGCGTTCTTAAGGTAAGCAGGGACCTGACCAGAATCCAGAGAAGCATTAATTATAGAGAGTCGAGGGGGCATGCAGAGGTCTTCATAGAGTTAACTAGTTTGGTTAACTCAGGCAAAGAAACAGGAGCAAACCTATCTAGCATGTTTGGCCTGGTTGGAGTCGGGAGAGGTAGCGATAAGGCTGAAGGAGATATGCTAGATCTAACCTTATTGACTTTGTCCACAAAGAAAGACAGAAAGTTCTCACAGTCTCCAACAGAGTGGATGGAGGCTGTAGGAGAGGCAGGAGAGACGATGCTGCTGATGGTGTTAAACAGCACCTTGGTGTTCCCTTTGCTCTGGGACACCAGGTTGGAAAAATAGGAAACCCTAGCATCTCTGACTGCAGAGTTAGAGGATGTCAGAAGATCCTTTAGGTGCAGCAGATGGAGGTGGAGATGAGTTTTCTTCCACAAGCGCTCAATTTTTCTGCATTGGTACTTCAGGCTGCGAAGGCTGTCATTAAACCAGGGAGTAGGGTTCACTGCAGGAACTGATCTGGTTCTGACAGGACAGATGTTGTCCAGAATGGAGAGGCAGTGCTCGTTAAACTGAGAAGTTAAGGAACCTGGGTCGTTATCAGAAGAACAGGGAGGATCAAAAGCAGCAGAAAAATTGCTAGCTGTGCTCTCATTAAGAAAACGAGAACTAGCCATCACTTGTAAGTCGCTTTGGACAAAAGCGTCTGCTAAATACATAAACACAAACATAAACTAACCATATGGCGAGCAGGTGGTAGGGACGCAGAAACTAACAAGTTAAAGAAAATGCAATGGTGATTAGAAATATAAACGTCCTCAGGACAAACACTGTCAGCATGTATTTATGTGAGGATAAAATATGACTAATAAAACAATTAGACAGAGCTGGAAACTATCAGAAGTAACAATATCTACACTGAGCATTGGTGTGAAAATCTCTCTCCTGTGATAGTTTTATCCAACCCACTGTAAACTTCATGATAATTCTGATAATAATAATTCTGTTTTGATGATAACACTTGTCCACCCAATATCATTGGGTTACTGTTGAAATCCGAAGATGGAAAAAATCTGATCTAATCTAAAACTGACCTTTCTGTGAACTAAATGTTGGAATGAGCCTCGTCAGTCAGACACTTTGTTCCTTAAACCAAATTTACATTTCAATTGGTTTGGCGGTTGTCCAAGTTTCCAAAGGTGAGGCAGTGCTCATGGTCGATGTGAAACATTGGAGCATTTGCTGCTACATTTCTTTAAACACATTTTATTGACAGAAAGCTAGGCACCCAGAACATGATTAATTTTGTTCAATCAGCATTTGACCTTTTTCTTAATTTAAGTCTACAAAGTAGTTTCCTTTCAGACACACTCTCCCGATGAAGCATCCAGACTTCCATATATGAGACATTTCCAGGAAACAGGGTGGGCATTTTATCTGTGCTGGCCAACACACAGTCCCCATCTGCCACAGAAATTGATAGTAGTGAGTTATCAAAGAGAATTTGAGTCCCAGTCATCGCTGGAAGTGTGTGTGTGTGTGTGTGTGTGTGTGTGTGTGTGTGTGTGTGTGTGTGTGTGTGTGTGTGTGTGTGTGTGTGTGTGTGTGTGTGTGTGTGTGTGTGTGTGTGTGTGTGTGTGTGTGTGTGTGTGTGTGTGTGTGTAAAGTCTGAGTGAGATACTTAGATTACAGACTCTAGAGAAACTTAGCTGTGTGAACTAACAGTTATCTAATATTTTGCTAAATCAAGTAATCTTGTTCAGAATATACAAATGAAGTAGGGTTAAAACTAAAACGTGCTGGATGCCGGCCCTCCAGGCCCTGCTGTAGAGTTAAACTGCCTTGGCATGTTATGGCACCCAGATCTACCATTCTGTCTGCTTAAACTGTCAAAGACAGGTAAAAAGATAAAAAATAAAATAAAAATATACTTATCTGTATTTAGTAATATTTAGCTGACTCGTGTTTTCAGTAATTTCAGATCAGCTAATAAAACCCCATGAACAAAGGTGGAATTTACCCATTTTAGCAAATGTGGTTAATAACTGTTTCCCTTGTCTGAATGTACTCGTCTTTATCCATGATCTGTGTAAAAGGCAAAACAGAGGCTTTATTTACTGTCAACACATTTTATTTTGGGCTTATTTCATGATAACCAACCAAAATGTTTCTAATCAAGCTGTGATGCATCCTGAAGTTTTAAATGCACCATTGTCTAATTAAAAATGACAATTTTGCTTATTATAGTGAAACAGTCATTTTGTTCAAATAGTTAATTGCTAATTTTTGTATGCTTGGTGCTCTAAGTTTTATTTAGTCATAAGGTTTGGCTCTAGACAAGTGTTTCACTTCAGCCAAAACCCTTTTCAGTCATTTTGATATTTGCTTAAGATTATGATGTTTGTGTTATGATATTGACTGGACATAAACCAAACCAAACTTAAAAACAAATAACATACATGTAAAAATAACAGGAACTATCATACACTACCCTGATATCCCCATCATTAATAAAGAAACAACAACTGACAAAAATTATGCGACACATGTTTTTGTTTTTACCTTGCTGAAATGTCACTTCCTGTCTGGTTCATATAATTTCTTCAGCCTCATGACGAACTGCATGTGGCTTCCAGAAAAAATAGTCCCCATGTGGAAACTTTCTGGAGCTTTTATCTGGTTGTGACCTGAGACATGGTCGATGTAGATGCTCTGTTGAACTAAACAATTTTTTACTTTTACGGAAACCGTACAGAAACCACACCACATTCGTTCTGCATTTGTTGTGAACGAGGTTTAAATGGTTTTGGACCAGAAAAAGGTGGAAAACTCCCTGTAGGTTATTAAAAAGACTTTGCCTCAAATTAATGTGTATTTCTTGGTGTCTTGTTTATGCATGATGGTAGGACATATTAAAAGATGGACCAATGGATTGGGGATTAGTATGAGGACTTTTCTCCAGTTAAAAATGAGCTGAACTGAAACGCAGAACTCTCCGCCTACTCAAAGATTCAAAAGATTTAAAATGGGAATGAAAGAACTAGATCTGGGGCTCAGACTTAGATGAGGTGAGAAGTGATTTTTTTTCTCCACTACTGAAACTTGTCAGCTGAGGTGGTTTCAGCACCTGACTAGAATACTTTTCTAGGACCACTCCACTAACACACACTTGAGGCAGACCTAAAACTCCCTTAAGGGATTATATATCTCCTGTCAGGGTTGGGAATCCCTTGGGATCCCCCAGGAGTACCAGAATAGTGGGATTTCTGGACTTCTTAAAGAAGCTGTGGTAGAAAATGAATAGAAAAATCAGGAATGAAGTCTGCAACAAAAACAATGTCCTTTTTATTTAAATAATTGATGATGGTTGGCCCTCGTTTAATAAAAAAAATAGGATAACTGCAAAACAAAGATGGCGCCAGTTTTGCCTGAGAAAGCAAAACAGGATAGTGTCACCACAATGTCCAACTTCTAAAGTCAAAGGTAAAAACTAGGAGGAAATCAAGGAAGAACAAAGGCAAAGGCAGTAGTTTTAGTTGTACTGCTCTGTGGTCCAGTGATGGACAATAATTCAGAGTTATAAATAAAAGCAGGACTATTTTTAAATGCAGACATTAAATTATGAAAATAAAATCTAAGCAATTAATCGAATAATCTCTCGTACATGATGCAGAATTTCATTCATGAAGAACCTTTTGAATGAAGTAGCTGGTACAACGAGACTGTCCTTGCAAGTCAGACCGCGTCATTGTGCTTTCACTCTCTTTCTTCTGGAATAGATCAATGTTTGGGAGATTTTCATGTGCATAGTTAAAAATACAGATTCCACAAGGCTAAAACCAGGCAGTTTATACAGAAATATAAAACACTGAGTGTCAACGCCATTTTTTCCCTTTTCATTTTGGTTAAACATGATTAATTTAACTGAAATAGGTGAAACGAGAGAGACTTCTTTATGTTGCTTAAGTGCTAAAGACACTGAATGTGAAATTCTGTGCAGGCACCTCAGAATGCAGAAACCACTAAGGCTTTCTAAATAGATTGGGATTCTGCTAAACCCCATGACCTGTTGTCTCATATCAAAGTGAAACACATTTGAAAAACAACAGTCAGTGTGAATGCAATGATGACGTCTCTGTTGTTTTCTGTATCTTTGAGATGCTCAGCACTGCATGCACCAGGTTGTTCACTAGCATCACATTCCTACAAAAGGTCTTGCTATTATCTCACCACAGCTTGGCTTCACCTTGGCCCTATTCCATTGAATCTTGTCAGGATGTAGCCATGTGCTAGAAGCTCTTCTAATGTTGGTATAATTCTTGAATCACACAAATACGGCACATTTGCAAGTGCAAGCAGAAGCTATATTCTTATTCAATACAAACCTGTTGAGCTATATATATATATATATATATATATATATATATATATATATATATATATATATATATATATATATATATATATATATATAAGTCCTACAACCCATTGACTGTGTGATATTGTGTAAAGTGGGCCCAATACTAATTTCTTGAAGAGGAAGGCCACTCTACTGACTTCTCATTCTGTAATTAAACAGGATCACCTTTTCAAATTCTGTTTATTTGAAATTTTACAAAACATTTAAATGTTTTCTACTTGTTCTGTTTGTTCCAAGTTTAATGTCAGTTTACAATTCATCTAGCAATGCTACCGAGAAGAAATAATGAATTTGGAATGTTGAAAATTACAATTGCACAATATTTGCAAGTATTTGTATTTCCTGCAGAAAGATATTTCACATGTACACGAGGCAGCAGTAGCTCAGAGCGGGTTGCCTAGAGATCGGAAGATCATGGGACAGATCCCAGCTCCTGCAAGTGTATTCTGCTGTTGTGTCCTTGGCCAAGATACTTAACCCAACTTGCCCGTATCAGTGGCGGTCAGAGGGGCTGGCTGCCTCACCTCTGTCAGATCCCCCCAGAGTGGGTGTGGCAATAAAGTAGGTTACTGGCAGTGTGTGGATGTGTGTGTGAGTGCTTTCAGTGCCTAGAAAAGACAATCATTTTATTTTCTAAAATATATATTGCTTATATATTGCAGCATGATGAGGGAAGAGAAGGAGGAGGAGAAGAAGAAGAAGAAGAAGAAGAAGAAGAAGAAGAAGAAGACAACGAAGAAGAAGAAGATGAAGAAGATGAAGAAGAAGAAGATGAAGAAGATGAAGAAGAAGAAGATGAAGAAGAAGAAGAAGAAGAAGATAAAGAAGATGAAGAAGAAAAAGAAGATGAAGAAGAAAAAGAAGATGAAGAAGAAAACGAAGATGACTTAGAAGAAGGCGAAGACGAAGAAGATGACTTAGAAGAAGATGAAGAAGATTTAGAAGAAGACGAAGAAGAAGATGAAGAAGATGATGAAGAAGAAGAAGACAAAGAAGACTTAGAAGAAGATGAAGACGAAAAAGAAGAAAGAGACTTAGGAGAAGAAGACTGAGACAAAGAAGATTACGAAGAAGAAGACTTAGAAGAAGAAGACAACAAAGACAACAAAGAAGAAGATGAAGAAGAAGATGAAGAAGACAAAGAAGAAGACAAAAAAGACTTAGAAGAAGAAGACTTAGAAGAAGACGAAGAAGAAGACAAAGACAACTAAGAAGAAGACGAAGAAGAAGACAAAGAAGATGAAGAAAAAGAAGAAGAAGAAGAAGACGAAGAAGATGAAAAAGACAAAGAAAACAAAGATGAACACGAAGAAGACTTAGAAGAAGAAGAAGACTTAGAAGAAAACGTAGAAGAAAATGAAGAAGACGAAGAAGATGAAGAAGACTTAGAAGAAGATGAAGAAGACTTGGAAGAAGACGAAGAAGACTTAGAAGAAGACTTAGAAGAAGACTTAGAAGAAGACTTTGAAGAAGAAGAAGAAGAAGAAGAAGATGATGATGAAGAAGAAGAAGAAGATTTAGAAGAAGAAGAAGACAAAGAAGAAGAAGAAAAAGTAGACGAAGAAGAAGACTAAAAAGACGAAGATGAAGAAAAAGAAGAAGACTTAGAGGAAGACGGAGAAGATGAAGAAGACTTAGAAGGAGATGATGAAGACAAAGACGAAAAAGACTTAGAAGAAGTAGAAGAAGACGAAGATGAAGACTTAGAAGAAGAAGTAAAAGAAGACGAAGATGAAGACTTAGAAGAAGAAGACGAAGAAGACCAAGAAGATTTAGAAGAAGAAGAAGACAAAGAAGAAGAAGAAAAAGTAGACGAAGAAGAAGACTTAAAAGACGAAGATGAAGAAAAAGAAGAAGACTTAGAAGAAGACGGAGAAGATGAAGAAGACTTAGAAGGAGATGAAGAAGACAAAGACGAAAAAGACTTAGAAGGAGTAGAAGAAGACGAAGATGAAGACTTAGAAGAAGAAGTAGAAGAAGACGAAGATGAAGACTTAGAAGAAGAAGAAGAAGAAGAAGACGAAGAAGACCAAGAAAACTTAGAAGACGAAGACGAAGAAGATGAAGACAACGAAGAAGATGAATATGAAGAAGACTTAGAAGAAGATGAAGAAGACATAGAAGAAGACAAAGAAGACTTAGAAGAAGAAGACAAAGAAGAAGAAGAAGAAGAAGAAGAAGAAGAAGAAGAAGAAATCTCACTCTAAATATTTTACTGCTAATCACCACCATATGATCATTCTATAAACTTCATGATAAAACGTCATGATGTAGTTTAGAGAATTCCTAACATATTCTGTGTTCATGCTGGTTGAAGCTTTGCTGGTTTGTGAATCTGCCAACAAATGTGTCACACACACCAGCTTTTCTGCTTACATCCATTCTAATGTCTGGCATCTTCTACTGGCTTCGGTCCAAACCACCTTGATTTCTGCTCCCAGTGTTTCCTGTTTAGTCAAATTAGTACTAAGAAATCCCAGCTAGCATATTGATGCTGAAAAGGTGTCGACCCAGCTGCTTCAGGGGCTCTTTGTAAATATAACCAATTAGAGTGTTAAAATCAGTGGTAAGTCAGCTGGAATTAATGGAACTGCTCTACACAATTCTGAGAATATCACAGTATTTTATTTTAATTGTGTAATTATGCCTTGAACTGTTACTCAAGCCTATCTGAGGTGGACCTTGTGTGTCAGGTACCGCTGGGCCTTTTGGCTGCTGCCAGCGTGGTGCTTCTCTACAGAGAAATCTATAAAGTCATGAAATGTACCAAACATAGGCATGGACTCTGCTGCACATGCAGACCCTGACACACTGATGAATGTAAGTACAGCTGCAGACAATGTGTGGACCCCCCCTCCCCCCACCCCCCCTCCACACACACACACACACACACACACACACACCTCATTTCTCTCCTGCATTTATTTGACAGCCAGCTGAAAGTGTCTGAGTGCCTTCCAGTGCATGCTTCAATTGTTTCACTCCTCTAAGTGCAGAAACACAGCAGGAACACGTCTTCCCTTATGCTTTTAAAACCACTTACTTTGTACACACAAATGCAGGACTCAGGTAAAACCATTAGTTTTGGTCCACCATTTGAATGTTCCTTTAGTTCTCATTATGGATGATTTTTTTCTCTAACTTTCTTCTCACAATCCTTTTTTTTTTTCATACGATATGTGGTCTTAGTCACTATTCATGGTCTGTGGTCTGTTGGGGTGCAGGCAGCTCTGACCGAGACAGAGAGAGACTCAACAAGCTAGCTTGGTTCTGGGCTGCCAGCTAGATTCAGTTGAGGAGATGTGTGAAAGGAGAATGCTGGGGAAGATGAGCTCCATTTGGAAAACCGCTCCCACCCACTGCATTCCATTGTAGAGACCATGGACAGCTCCTTCAGTGACAGACTGAGACATCACAGCTGTAAAACAGAACGCTACCGTAGGTAATTAATCCCCTCTTCAGTGAGTGTGTGTGACAGTGTGAGCGTCCAGTCACTGTATTCCGATTGATCATGCGCCTTGTCTACTTGACCATGCTGTCCCTTTGGCTGACTGGTTAGCGCACATGACTCTCACTCAGGAGTCTGGGGATCGAATCCCGCCTGGGTCCTCATTTCTCGACCTTGCCACATGTGTATACCTCCTCAGTTAAACTGATACTGGTATTGTCATGGTACACAATAACATCAGTGCAATATTCAGTTTGTGTTCAATGCCAAATGTACATTAGTACATCTGCCCCTTATGCTGCATAGTTCTGGAAACACAAGTTTCCGTTTTTATTTGTTGTTTTTAGTGGTTGAAGGTTACAATAATAGCTTAGTGCCTTTGTGTGTTTACCTGTAATCTTGTTATTATTTTCTTCTTCCTTTTCTCTAAGTGTATGTGCTGCAGTAGCAAGTGAATTTACCGTCTGTGGGATCAATAAAGTGTTATATTCAATTCCATTCATGTCCAACACTCTCCCCTTTTCTTTTCTTGCCTCAGCACTTACTGAATTTGCACACTTCTAGTTTTTTTTTATAATACAAAGGAGTTCAGGTCACCTAAATGTTGCTTTCTGTGTGTTCTTTCCAAATGGTTTCTGTGCTTTTCTGCCAAGCAAGAATGAAAATCAAATGTGGTTGGCTGAACAGAGAAGGTGCTTTGGGTTTTTGCTGTTGGGTTCCTTTCTTGGCCAGTTTCTTTTCTCTCCCAGTGTGTGTGTGTGTGTGTGTGTGTGTGTGTGTGTGTGTGTGTGTGTGTGTGTGTGTGTGTGTGTGTGTGTGTGTGTGTGTGTGTGTGTGTGTGTGTGACACTCGTTGACTCTTGGTCTTTTCTCACAGACAGCCTTGTTCACCTGGACCCCACTCTGTGTTAAGCAGCCATTGTTCTCATGAAACATTAAATCCTTCACAGCCATTCTTTCAGGCTTCATCCTCTGAACAATAGCTCCTGAATAACCGTGTGTCTGGATGTGCGAAGAGAAACACTGTAATTGGAAAAGGCCTCCAATAATGTAAGAGAGGATGGATGCCTGACCGTGAGCCACCAGGCCCAGGAGTTGGCATTTTTCTTCCCTGAACGCTTTAGATGTGAGTACTTTGACATTGTACCTCTTCTTCTTCCGGCTCTTGGAGAGTACAGACACTTTTTTCCTCCTCTCCTCCCTATCTTATCCCGAGGCTCTTTGTCTGTCTCTGGTTGTACGGTTCTGCATTTTTTCTGGAAAACTGAAAACTGAAATAACTAAAATGGACCTGGTCAGTTGGTCTCTCAACGCGATTGACATCAACGATGAGAATGGGAGAAGGGGCTCCCGGGTGCCCCCCTGGGACAGATTCAGTTGGGCATATCATGGACTCCTGGAAACAGTGGAACCTGATTTGCTTATCTCAACTGTCTGTAGAGGATTCTGAAGACGGATGGATATTCGTGGTGTTGGTGTCATGTCTGAATCTGGTGCCCTTGAGCCTGTGAGGCTGAAACGAATACCCCCCCCTCAGAAGAAATGTGGAATGCTGCAATTGCCATGGCAAATCTGTCTCCCTATCCCAGCCTGGGCGGGACTGCAAGCTGTGAAGGCCGCTGAATCGTTTCCAGGAGTCACTGTGACCTCTGAACCCAACAAGCTCCCACCCCTGTCCAGACTGAGGTGACGAGCGCTGCTTATCGCAGCTGCATTCACTGACGTGTGGAGAGTCCCAAACCCTACCAACCCACCTAGTGGACACTTATGTTGTGTTATGCCTGAAGTCTGTTGCATTTCTGTCTGAGGTGTTTTTTGCATAGCAAAGCTGCCCTCCCTGTGGAAAGAAACTCTGAAGTGCCTTCTTTTCCTCCACCTGACCCAATCCTCATGTACCGTAATTTCGGGACTATAGAGCGCACCTTAAGCCGCACCAACAAAAAAAAAAGAAGGTTTTCTACACACACACGCCGCACTCAAATACAAGCCGCGGCGCAGCAGCCACATGCAGGTCTCCGGCGCATGTATGGTCATAACATAAGATAATTAGACAGAAAGACGCTACACGGAGGTTTTTCTTTGTTGTTTTAATTCAACAAAACGAATTTTAAACACAGGTGAACGTGCCTGCAAGTTTAGAAAAGAAAACAGCACTGATAGCATTCATATTTCTGGATGGTTATGAAATGAAAACAGAACTGACACATTATTACCGGTAATCTGCATGCATGTTTAGAAGAAAAGAACAGCGCTGACACAGCATTAATAAGCCCTGGATGATTAGAAAATAAAAACTGCACACAAAACATGCCTGGTTAGTAAATAAAACACACTTGCCTACCAGAAGAAGTCATTCGCTCTCATCTTCCTCTTGCACACTAAAACCATTAAAGTCCTCTTCTTCAGTGTCGGAGTTGAGCAGCCTCAGAAGAGACTCGTCACATACCTTTTCTGTGGTGATGTCAGTGTCGCTGTCCGTGTTGCTGTCATCATCCCCGGGTGAAGCTGGCTTGAATGAGTTCTTCCCGCTGCCGTCTCCAGCGCCGAACCATGCCAAGCTTACGTGCGGCAGCACTGTTTCCCTCCTTCACTGCCAGATCAATGGCCTTCAACTTAAATGCGGCAACGTATGAACTCATACGTGTAGTCACCATGATGGGGGGGGGGGGGTAAGGATTTGAAAAAAATTCTTCGTCGTGCTGGCTGCTTGCAATTGCTAAATTAAAATGAGCACTTTCTTCGATTTCCCCTTTTGACTTCCACCTGTTTCACTTTCTGCTAAAGCGCCCCCTGGCAGGTGAAGGAAAATCTTCAGTAAAGCCGCACCTCATTATTAGCCGCATGGTTCAAAGTGTGGGAAAAAAGTAGCGGCTTATAGTACGGAAAATACGGTAAACCCCTCTGATCTCTATTAAGGTAGCGCGATTCAGGTTGCAAATGACCACAGTCAGCAATTCTTGTCATGTGTCTTTGCCTATGTATGTCTGATCTCAGAATTGTGTGTACTGAAACTCTAATTTCCCTCTGGGATTAATCAAGTATCTTTGAATTGAATTCAATTTCTCTCTCTCTCTCTCTATGTGTGTGTGTGTGTGTGTGTGTTTTACCATGACAATATCCTTTTGGGTAAGCGGTCCACTCCCACAATGCACATCTTATCTCTTAGCCTCACGTAATTTGCATTCACTCAAAAGGCTGAAGTCAGTGGTCTTGCTCTGCATCCTAACCACCTGGAATACACATGCAAATCTTTTTTTTTCTTTTACATCTTATCAAAATCTTTTTATATCGTTTTCTGGTTTCTTTTCACCATTCTCGAATAGTTGCATTGAGGACAGCTTGCAGAGGTAAAGAAGTTTTTGCTTTGCTAATGAGCTTCAGATCTGTGGAACTGGCCATATCTCATAATTTCTAAGGGAAAACTGATCCCACTGTTAAAGTTAGAATATGGAACATTTTAATAAAAAGCTATTTTTAAAAATACAAATATATGTGCCCAAACACGGTAATTCAACGGTCACTCATGAATTTGTTCATTTTTTTCGTGAACGTAAACTGAACTCATTCGTATTTTGCCTGACGAACGTAAAAGTGAGCGCGTTCTTCCTGGCGTGCGTGAACGGGCTTATGAACGTGTTCTTTCGCCGTTCTAGCTCCGGATCTCCACGGAGCTTTTCCCGAGCTAAACCCTAGCTAAAACATCCTGTAAACCATAGAGTTTACAAAAACTAGAACCTGCAAATGCGACCAAACGTAGGCAGTAGCGGTTGGTGCGGCGTCTACTCTTCTATGTCTATGCTGTGTGCAGGAGTCAAAGTTGCAACACATTCTCACACCCAAAGCATCAAATAATGACGCATGTGACCAAGCGTCATCATATGATGATTAGGGAGCCCCAGCGCGTCGGGAGAGGACGCGCAGGGACACTGTGCCAGAGCATCGGATACCGACGCCCGCGGTGAGACCGTCTTGAGAACTTCTTAACCTTCCCCTCACCTCCATTCTAACCTTATCTAGGCTGTGCATGCAAAGCTTCACTGGAAATTACTGAGTTAAGGTTAGGATGGGGTGAGGGGAAGATTAGATCACTAGAGGTTCGAGGAATAATGTCCGTGCCACCGCGGGCGTCGGATATTGACGCACCCGGTGACATGTGTCCCTGCGTGTCCCTGCATGTCCTCTCCCGATGCGCTGGGGCTCCCTAATCGTCATATTTTGAAATTTGGTCCCATGCTTCATGATTTGACGCTTTATTTGAGAATGTGTTGAAAGTTCATTCAGAAAATTTTTTAGCGGGACTTAACTATTATACATTTTTTAATGTTTTACACTTTTAATATTGCACTTTGAGTTTGCTACCTCAGCCTGCTTCCTAAGATTGTTTAATAATTTCCCATAAAAAAAACTGTTCAAATAATGTTTTCCTCATGTTACTGAGAATATACTGTAGGGTAAAAACTGCAGAGGGTATGAGTGTGGACTATATATATAAATAAAGTTTTTATTTTGTTGGGCAAGGCACTGGGTTTACTAGAGGGCGCTGTTGTGCTAAAATGTCCACTCAGCTAAGCAAACTGGGGCTGTGTAAAATGGCGGACTTGACAAGTCAAGGAGCTGATTCTGAGCCCACAAGATGCCCTAACTGTAAATACTATTGGAAAAGAAACTTCTTTTGTACGTTCATTCTTTTTTCATTGTTATTACCCATTTTTTATTCTTTTCTTACTCAGTTTTAGTAAAAAAATTAAATTTTTACCTGACGTGTTTCAGCTTGTAACTCTAGCCGTCTCCAGAGATTGCCGGTGTTAGTGGCGTCACTTCCTTTGCGTCCTCCATGCTGATGACACTGTCACAGGCCTGATAGAAAATGTGGATTCATATATGAAATACCATGCAAACTCTGCAATGAAACATACTTAGGAGAAACCAGAAGCCAAGGACACACAAAAGATAGAACATCAAAGGGAGTGCAAGAAAGAAATAAGTCGAAGACACACAAGAGCAGCAAAACAAGAAGCAGAAAGCACAATGAAGAAATCAGCTGTAACAGACCACTGCACAAGGGAAAATCATATAATGGCACAGGGACAGAAAAAAGATCATAAAGACAGAACAACAAAAATACAAAAGACGGATTAAGGAAGCAATAGAAATAAGTAGACGTGGACACAAAACCATGAATAGAGACGATGGACTATAACACGATGCCAGCCTCTTGTTTGTGGTGTTCCATGTATGCTTTCCCTGTCAGCATCTTACACCCTGCAGTTCTGTGGTGGATTGTCTCAGGGGCCTCTTTGCGTAACCTACACCTTGGGTCTTGTCTGGTGTAGTAGATCTTTGCCTCTGTTGCTCTGGTGTTCAGGACCTGTTCCTGTGCAGCCATGATGAGTGCCTCTGTGCTGTCCTTCAGACCAGCTCGTTCTAGCCATTGGTAGGATTTCTTGATATCAGCCACTTCAGTTATCTGTCGGTCATACATCTCATGTAGGGGTTTGTCCTCCCATGGGTATTTCCAGCATCTCCTCCTATTTTTGCCATTGTCTGAGACCTTCACTGAGAATGTCATCTGTTGGGGCCTTATTCTTGATGTACTTATGGATCTTGGATATTTCATCCTTGATAGTGACTCTCCCACTCACTACTCCTTGGCAGTGTTGGGCAAGTTACTTCAAAACTGTAATGCATTATTTATTACTTGTTACCCTCATTTTAATGTAATTGATTACATTACAATATTACTGATTTTAAAATGTAAGGCATTACACTACTTTTGCATTACTTTAAGTTACTTTCACCAAAACAATTTCAATATGAATTAGGTCATGTGATGCTCAGTGAACTCATGACACATCCAGAGGAAGGTGATGTGGTGTCTGAGCTAGGATTGCTGTTAAAAACAGTCAGATATAATAACAGTGCTTTAAAATGATTGTTTATTTTAAAAAAGCAACAACAATCTGTACCCTCAGCATGCTGCCATCTTATATTAACTGAGCAGGGAGTGAGGTGGTGGGGGCTCCAAGCCTATATTGCCTTGGTCCCCAAATTCCTTGATACGGCCCTGGATGTGGGACTGACTTCTGGGGTGATCTGATTCTATCACATGTATAAATATTAAATGCTTATATATTATTGCTTTTCACTGGTAAAAATGTGTATTGGGGATAAATCTACCTACATTTTTTCTTTTCAAGCACTTTGTTTTTTTTTTTTTTGAATAATTTCCAGCCCTTTCTCGCTCTAACCTTCCTGCATGCTGCATGTTTTCTCCGTCTTCCAGAAAAACTGTTTCCTAGATTTCCTACTTTCTAACTAATCAGCCAAAGGGATCTACCGAACGCAAAAAAAAAAAAAAAAGCTTAATATGCGCGGCGCTCCAGCAGCAATGAGTTGAAATCACCGGCGCACAGATTATGAACTCAGCTGAGGCAAAGCACGTCAGAAAAGTACAGAAAGTACAGAGAATACGGGCTGATATAACGATCGCAAGTGAATGACTTTGTTTTGGTGGAGCGATTTTGTGAATATAACAGCGGCCGCACGCAGGACGCAGCTGGAGTATTTGAGCCGTTACCGCTGCGTCCTCTCTGCTCATAGAATGCCCGCAAAGCTGAGTTCATAAATGACGTCATATATGTGGATACTGGATCTTTATTTTGGGCTTTCCACAATTGTAATTTTTAAGAAACCCACATCTTGATTCTGGGTTTAAAAATGCATTGTAATTACCGCGTTACTGACAATTGTACCGAGTAAATATTACCATTTTCTTTCCCTGTAATGCCTTACATTACCACATTACAGCAAAAAGCAATGCATTACAGTAATTAATTACATTTGTACCGCGTTACTCCCAACACTGCTCCTTGGCCTCATTCCTTAAGGCTAGTGTACAGTCTCAGGGTGCTGGATTTGCAATGGAACCCTCCATGCATGGTTAGGAGCTTCTGTATCTTAACATATGTGGTCTAAATGTCTTCCTTTGGCCAGCTTATTATTCCAGCAGGATATCTGATTATCGACAGGGGGTAGCTGTTCATTGCCCAGATCTTGTTCTTGCCATTGAGCTGATTTCTTAGGACTTGCCTTACTCGTTGTAGGTATTTGGATGTGGCTCCTTTCCTTGCAGCTTCATCGAGGTTGCCATTTGCTTGTGGGATACCGAAGTACTTGTAGATGTCCTCAATGTCTGCTATTGTTCCTTCTGGGAGTGAGACCCCTTCTGTGTGGACTACCTTACCTTTCTTTGTCACCATCCAACCACACTTCTCAAGTCTGAATGACATTCCGATATCAGTCCTATAGATCTATACGCCTATAGGTGTGGATCAGTGAGTCGATGTCTCGATCATTCTTGGCGTACAGCTTTATGTCATCCATGTAGAGGAGGTTCCATTGTTGTGTTGTTGTGGTTCCATTGTTGAGTTAGTATCCACAGCCAGTTTTCTTGATTATTTGGCTGAGGCCTACAGTATGCAGAACAGCAGAGGGGACAGGGCAACTCCTTGGTATATGGCACGTTTGATGGAGACTTATGCAATTGGCTTCAAGGGTGGTTTTCCACAACCCCATTGAGTTTGAGTTTCAAGTCTGAAAAAGACATTAGGTGTAGTTCATTATTGAAGGATTGTCCTGCTAGTGAACATTTTTGATTAATTTAAACTTTAAAAAATTCCTTTAAATTTTTATATTTTTCATTCTTGTCCAGCTGCTTTCAGAGAAACAAGAGGGCCACATAGTTTACTTTAATCAATTATAGAGACCATGCTCTCTTTTTGTACCAGTTTTTACATCTGATAAGGTTTATTAATAACTTTTACTATACAGTTTTGATTATAGGCCAAAAATACCAATAAAAAGTATCTTGTAAACACTGTCATTTTTTTATGGTGTTTTAAATTGACAATTAAGAGAAGATATTTTTTCCAAAGTGAAAAACAGTAGTTTAACCCTCTGGATGCAGGCATTGCAGATTTGCAACGTTAAAACCTACTTACTTGGTTACTCCACATACGTATTTCATGAGCATTTTGTAACTCAGGAGTACCCCTGAAGGACTTAGTTGTTTGTCCTTTTATCAAAACTTATTTTGAGCCTGAGAGGGTTAAATGTGTTGAAAAATACACATGAATAACTACCACAAATCAGTGTTTGTTTTACTTCTGAAAATTAAATCGAAAGGTCAGTATGTCTTGGTTCAATGTTTTGTCTCATTTGTATGGGACTTTATGGGAGTGCACACCAACACCTTCAGAATCAGAAGGAAGTGTGGCCACAGCCTGTCAGGGCTTTATACTGACAGACAGCCTCTCGGGGCATCATCCTAATGGTTGTAGCATACATTTGATCCCCTTTTGGCCTTCCTGGTAAGCGTGAGTCTATGGTGGCGTAGCCTCTAGCACATACATTGCAGCAAAGTAATAACAGAGTTGTGACACTGAGCCACTCTTTGTTTTCCTCAGAGAGATGGGATTTCTTGGGTTTTTATTTTTCCTTTAGTATCATAAAACCTCAAGGCTCTTTGTCCCCAGGGGAACTTCCTTTATATCACTACTATCATTTAAACATAACTCATTAAAATATTATGGCTTTAATTCCTTTGCCTGAAGAATCCTTACCACAACAGTGTGAGTATGAAAGCGTTTAGAGCTAAACACACCTTTGGTTGTTAAATAACCATGAGGATAATCACGAGGATGCCTAATTGCTGGGTTTCACATGACGTTTCATCTACGTCACTAAATGCAGATGGGGGTCTGGAAATAGCCAGCACTGCACAGAACACTATGTTTTTGGTGACTAGGCATTAAAATGCTTAAATTCTAGGCAGTCTGCAGTTATTACAATCACTCTAATCAACGATCATGTTGTTTTCAAATCACAATCCCGTCATAACTGGATTTTCTCTTTTCTTTATGATTTTTTTCGGTTTTATTTTGAGTGCAGAAAAGTTATTTTCATAGTTTGAATTTCCTTTGTTTTTTCTATTAATTGCCTGTTTGTCCGTGTGTCCTGGTGATGGACTGGTGACCTGTTGTTTAGGGAGTCCCCCGCCTCTCACCAGATGCCTGCTGGAGATAGACACCACCTCCCATAACTCTACTGAGGTTAAAGCAGTTCAGAAATTGGTTTTCAGTTAACTCCACCGAGTCATTTAGTCACCGTTTCCCTCTGCTTCCAGGTTCAGTCCATCACACCTGCATTTAGATAATCAACCCAGCTGCTCCTCATTCCACTAATCACCTCCCCTGCATAATACTCTTTTGTTTTCTCAGACCTTTGTTTTACTTGATGTTTCTGCTGGTTTTGATGCACAGCCATTTTATGAAATTTTTTTCTTCTTTTGGGTTTCTTCCATCTCTTCACCTGCGTCCGCTGTGGTCATAGAGGGATGGACAAGGTCAGCAACATTACTTAGCAGCCTGAACTGTTGTTACAAGGCAGAATGTTCTTTTATGATTTTCTTTTTGGTTATTTTGAGTGAATTCTGATATCATTTTTCTAGAGGGACTGATGGCACCAGTGTGTCCCAGATGAGCTGTGGCTATAGTAGCTCATCACCACCAATGTGTGAATGTGTGCATGGGTAAATGACTGATTGTGTTGTAAAAAGCCTTGGGGGTTACTGTTTACCATTTTCTTCTTTATAAGTCATCTGCTTCAAGGTTGTTCAAGTTTTCCATTCAGAGATGGTGTTTTGTTGGCCTTACAAGTGACTATTTGAGCTACTGATGCCTCTGTCATCTCAACCAGTCTGACCATTCTCCCCTGACATCAGCAAGACATTTTCATCCACACATCTGCTGCTCACTGGTCATTTTCTATTTTTCAGCCAGTTCATTGTAAACCCTAATGATTGTAGATGAAAATCCTACTAGATCAGCAGTTTTGGTCAAACACAGACTAGCCTGTCTGGCACCAACAACCACGCAACTTTCAAAGTCACATAAATTCCCTTTTTGCTCCATTCTGATGCTTTAATTGAATCTCTGGACGTCCTTTTCACCACGTCTACCTTAAAATGAACCCAGGTTACAAAACTTTGTGGTTTTTAAAAGATAAATGTTAGTATCAGTTATATTAAAGAGGTGTAAAAAACCTTCTTAATGTCTTCATTTTTATAACATTTGTAAAAATAGTTTAACTCGTAGGTCGCCATTGTTGTTAGCATTGCAATGCACTCTGGGTAGTGACGTCATATGGTTGTACCTCGGTTGCACCGGCCGGCTTTGGGACCCTTTAGGGACTGTTAAGTGACATGGGCATGTCATCTGTTCAGTTTGAGACAGGTGTACTTTTCAATTTGAACCAGAGTGAAACATTAATGAGGACATCACTGACGATGTTTCACAAAACAAGCATCAAAATGGAGAGCAAGAAGGGCGGGATGAAGCGAGTGCAGGACAAAACCGGTGGTGCTTGTGCGGCAAATGTGTCTCCGTGGTAACCGAGAGGGAGAGTGTTTGTTGTCAAGAGCTCAAATTTTTGTCAGCAGAAGTTAACGGCAAGCTATCGTGTGATCAAACTTATTTAATTATGAATGATTTTGGAGAATTTTAGCATCCAGAGCTGTCGTGTGCTTTATAAATGATTAGGATATTCAGTGAAACGACTTTAACCATTTTTTGCAGATATTATATATTTGGAGAACGCTGTATTGCCACGCTTATTGCTTGTTTTACTGACGGGAGAGGTGAATGCTCAGCTACATCCGTGACGAGTGGCGTGTCCGATGGTTCGCCCAACATGACAGAAGCGGCAGCTGCAGGAGCGGGTTGTCGGCTCAGGAGAGCGTCCAGAAATTGCATCCAAAAGCAGCACAATGCTGCATTTTACTTAATTATTAATACGGTGAGCGCGTAAACAATCACTAGCGTCAATAGCCATTCTTCCAAGTGCAACCAATATACGTCATCGCCCCCAGAAGGCATTACGTGCGGAAAACATGGCGTCCTACGTATGTCAAAAAATGTACTAAAAATTATAGCTTTATAAATAAAGAGCAATATTTTGTGTGTTTCTAACAACATAATTTGGTACAACAGAAAACTTGCGGCTTATTAGGGCATACACGTCCTCATAGCCGGAGTTCCTTTTAAAGGCTTTGAGTTGCCGCCATGTCATTGGCCTTGTCACATCCTGATTAGCTACCTTTGAGACAGGTGTACTCAAGAAAGTGGTCTGTGTTCATTTTTATTGGTCTGTGTGCTGTAACAAAAGCAGTGTTTAAAGAAGCCCCCCCCCCACCCAACCACCACACACACACACACACACACACACGCACACCTCCTATATAACACTGATAGAATTAACATTTACCCTTAAGACAAGAAATTGCCCTAAAATAAGACAATACCAGACCCTGACAAGCAACAGATGGTCAGCAAATACTAAATAAAATTGTACTTAAAAGAGAGGTGTCTTTAAAACAACCACATTAACTGGATCAGATGGGGTTTCTGAAGTGGAACATCTGTTCAGGGGGAAAGACTTCAAGCCACAAACTACACGAATTAATGACTGATAACATTTCTGTCCCAGATAACGTGGTCCAGTTAGAATCAACAGCAACTGTTGCAGCAGAGGAAGAATCTTAAAAAGTCAATTTTTACCTTTGAAATTGACAGACCTTATTCACTTGAAGCCCATATTGCAAAACTCTTTTGAACAATCAAACCGAGATGACGGTTCACTCCAGGATTAAAGTTTTATGTTTCTTTGTCTGGTGGATCCAAGTGACTGCACAGGCACAGGCTGGAAAAACTAAAACTCCCCGAGGATTTTTGGAAAAGGATCAGCCAAAAGTAACAGGACAGCGCAGTTGTGTTGCAGGCTTTGGGGTAACAATGAAGCTCTACTGCTAAGGTAAATGTGTGAGAAAAAGAGAAAAATATTGAGAAAAAATACGTGCATTTCATTGCAGATTATTTGCATATGATTTGCTCACACCTCCAAAACGTCACGTAACTTTCATGTTTGTCTGAAACTCACCTAAACTACATGTATACTTTATGAACCACAGCTTATTTGTCTGCTAACAGCAACTCAATGCATAAAGAATGAGATAAGGAGGATGTGGATGGGGCGTTGTACAGAAGAGATTCTCAACCTATGTGGAGAACCCTTCAGGGGGAAAACAGTGATGGAGGGGAAACACTTTTATTGTAGCCAGTAAACCGAGTGGCTGACGATAAACAAAATAGTTCTTGCTGTATTTTGGTGAAATTTGACCATTTTGGAAGTAATTTATTTTATCTGATTGATGTGAGACTCAATTAATTTGTCCACACAAGGAATCTGAACAGACATCCATCCGTTCCATCCATTTTCAGTCGCTTATCCAGAGTCGGACCGCGGGGGCAACAGCCTAACCCCAAAATTCCACTATCTCCGCTCCGGCACGAACTCCGCAGCAAAAACGGTCCTGTTGCAGTCAATCAGAGCTATTCCACTACTGCAGCTGTGCGGCACAGTGCGCTGCCCGCCGTTCCGCCATTCAGCAATAATAAAATTGATTCTATTTTTGCCAGACGCCGGAGCACCTCCGCAGTCAATGGACGGAAATCACAACCGCCCAACAGGAAAGAAAGCAAGCACAACTTCCATTATTTCACAATAAATCGATTAACAAAATCGTTTTTTTGTTTCATATGCACAGGTTTAACAATTTTTAACAACTATTAATGGCGGTTCAACTTTAAATGCACAAAAATAAGCCATAAATACAGTTTCTACTATCAAAGTAGTCACCCTTTGTTGATCCAAACACTGCTGATCTCTCAACACAAATGATAGGCAGATTAAACAGTTTGTTTTGATGCTTCTCCCACACACCGGGTGTTTGGATCTAACTTCCGCATTTATTGCTCAGACTGTATCGCAAGATCTCGAAAATCCCGCGCATGCCTGTTTGCGCACCTCAGGTCTCCGCACCGGAGCGGAGCCATTGTAGAGCGGGTACAGTATAATTTGAGTTCGGAAGCAAGTGGCAGCGGAAAGCGGGAGTGGAGCGGAGATAGTGGAATTTTGGGGTAAGCAGGGAGACTCAGACTTCTCTCTCCTTTGCTATGAATGTGAGGCATCCTGACCAGATGCCCGAGCCACCTCAAATGGCTCCTATCAACATGGAGGAGCAGCGGGCCTACTCCAAGTCCTTCCCGGATGAGAGCCCAGCCACCCTGCAGAGAAAACTCATTTCGGCCACTTGATCTCATTCTTTCGGTCACTACTCAAAGCTCCTAAACCAAAGGTGAGGGATGGAACAAAGATCGACCGGTAAATCGAGAGCTTCCGGCTCTGCTCCCTCTTCACCATGACAGACCTGTACATCACCCGCATCACTGAGGACACAACTCCAATCCGCCTATTGATCTCACACTCATTTTTCCCTCACTCACAAACAGGACCCTGAGATACTAAAACTCCTCCACTTGAGGCAGTACCTCATCCCTGACCTGGAGAAGGCATTCTACTTGGGCTGAAATGAATATTCAATTAATTTGATTAAATCAATTTAAAAAATGTTCAACTTTTATTTTGTGAATCAACACTTCATTTACTTTCACTTTGGGGTTATACAATCTTCTTCAATTATTCGATGAATCAATTGATTACAGTAGCAAAATAATCTATTACCAAAAAAGTCGATAGCTGGAGCCCTCTTTCTGCTCTTTTTCCGACTCAAGACCATGGTCTCGGATTAGAGGAGCTGGTTCTCATCCCAGCCGCTTCACTCTATGCTGCAAACCGCACAGCAGAACCTGGCGGTCACTGTCTGATGAAGCCAACTGCAAAAAGCAGAGACTCAATCCTTAGGCCACCAAAACAGTTCCCTCAACACCGTGGCTGTGCGTAGTTTGCTGTCCGTAAAAGTTATGAACAGAATTGGTGATAAAGGGCAGCCTTGGCGGTGTCCAATTCTCACCAAAAAGGAGCTTGACTTACTACTGGCAATGTGGACCACGCTTTGTGACTGATCATACAGGGACATAACAGCCCGTATCAAGAAACTGGTACCCCATACTCCTGGAAAAAACCCTCACAGGGCCCCTCAAGGGTATAGAGCTGGTCCAGTGTCCTGAATCTGAGGTTTGACAATCCGACGGACCCTACTCTCCAGAACCTCTAAATAGACCTTACCGATGTGGTTCATGAGTGTGATCCCCCTGTAGTTGGAACACATTCTGCAGTCCCTTTTTTTAAAATAGGGGGACCACCACCTGCAATCCAGTGGAACTGCCCCTGATGTCTGCGCAATACTGCAGAACAGGGTCAACCAACACAACCACACAATATCCAGACACTTAAGGATCTCCGGGCGGATCACATCCACCCCGGGGCCTTGCAACCAAGGAGTTTATTGACCACCTCAGTGACCTCGGCCCCAGAGATTAGAGAGTTGAACCCAAAGTCCCCAGACTCCGCTTCCTTACTTGTCGTGTGCCGGTGGGGTTGAGGAAGTCTTTGAAGTATCCTGCCCACCAATCCACAATATCCTGAGTATAGGTCAGCAGCACACCGCAAACTGTAAACCATACCATACCAGTTTATTTATGAAGCACATTTAAAAATAGCATGGCAGCTAACCAAAGCGCTATACAGGAGAGTGAAAGACTCACACACAACAACAAAGACAGCATAGGAGTAAAATATGAAGCTAAAAACATATTAACACACATAGAAGTGTAACGTGATGAAGGCCGGCTCAGGGGGAGGAAGGAAATCAACTGCGGTTGACAGCAAACCAGGCCGCGATAAACATCGTGTTTATTTCACTCCTTCTGGCCAATATTCACCACGTAACCCTCGCAAGGACTACAGTCCTGCCCCAAGGCCGAGAACTGATTCTGGGAGTCGATCTCCAGACAAAATTTGCGCTCTGGGAGCAGCACTCCTTGACCTGTTGAAAGATTCAACAGAACATGAGTCGGTTCTGTGCATCTCTGCGGTAGAACCTCCTCAACCTGCCTGTGGCTCAGTTGTGGAAGCAGGTCCTGCAGAGGCGTCACCTGCCACAACGGTGCATTCATCGACACCTGAGGTCTCGGTGAGACCTGCTGTGGTTGCTTCTGTCAGTGCTAGTACTCTAGCACCCACAGAACCTGCAACCAGACCTAGCCAATCTAGCACACCAATCAGACTTCCACGAAGAGTTCTCTGCAGTATCATCCGTCATGGTCCTACGGATAAACCTCACATTCCGGTGACCCTGGAGGGGGCGCTGGACTGTGAGGGTGTCCTGGACACTGGTTCAGATTATACCATCATGTCCAGCTCTCTCTGGGAGCAGGTCCGCATGGCTGCAGCTGCACGCATTGCGCTATGGACATCCATCAGTTCTCTGCAGACCAAGTACCCTTGTCAAACGTGGTGTCCATCAACTTCACAGTGGGAGACATGTCCATGAGCCATCCAGTGTTTGTGACTAACGTTGAATCGTTTCCTTTTGTAGTGGGAGGGGACCTGCTCCAACGCCTTAAAGCCGGCATTTCACTCAGGGATGGGACACTCCAAACTCGGTTGACCCAACCGATGCCTTTGGCGTCCCTTGAGCACCTCATTACATGTTCAGGCGGTGACAACAACAATGGAACCACCAACCTGGTTGATCAATCCAGTACCAGTAAGGTCAGTGACATCCAGAGAGTCTGCATAGTCTCTGCAACACCACTCCACACGGAGGTGGGGAAAACACCTACCCTAATGGGAGAAGGCGGTTGCAGTGACACACCAAAGGGGACAGGGCCTTTCAGACTATTGCACCCAGACTTTGGAACAGTCTACCTTCAAATCTCTGTCTCTCTAACACTGTAGAGTTCTTTAAAAATCATCTAAAAACTCACCTTTTCATCCAGGTGTTCCCTCCCTGAATGAAACCAACCGGCTCTGTCCCCCCTTTAGCGTTTATTCAGGTCCTCTCTCTTTCGTTGTCAAGCACGAACTGAAATCATAAGACTGAAACTTACCAAAACCTTTCTCTTCTCAAAGCAAAACGTGTACGTCAGCAAATGTGTTTTGGAGTTTACTGTGAGCAGATGTGCGTGGGCGTGTTTGGGTGTGTGAAGAAGCAGGAGTGTGAAGGTCGTTACCAAACATTCTCAACATTAACATTTAATTAAGAATGGATTAATTAAATCTCTTATAATTACCCAAAGCATAATAATCATTCATTTGATTAAAACACATTTATTATGAGCAAATTGATGATTAAACTTTTAACATTCAAAACAAGAAAAGGAAGTTTAAACTTTGTTTTGACTTGTTCTGGGTACAACTCATGGAAACACGTCTTCTGGACGCTGCAGGTGGCTGATGTTATGGCTTCTTCCAGACTCTCGCAGACTTCATGTCTGCAAAGGTCCCAATCTGTGTGTTAAAGTTCTGAGCGACCCAGTCGGGTCAAACACCAGCTTTGTGACAGAAAACCCACACTTCCTCACGTTACAATGGCTTTGTTCGGGTTCACACCTTCACTTTGTTTATACTCATGATTTTATTTTCTACGTTTATCACTGCTATTGTTTTTCTGATGTTTTTATTGGTTAGAGGTATTTGCCCTGATCTTTATCATGTTGTACAGCGCTTTGTGATTTATATCTGTGAAAGGCACTATATAAATAAACTTTTACTTACTTACTTACTTACTTACCACCTGAGACTCCACACCCTGCGGTGGGGATATCACCTGCCAAAGGGGGGACTGATGGTGGCGCTGATACTCCGGCTGAAGCCCAGAACCTTGCGGTGGGGACTCCCCCTGCCGAAGGACAGGCTGATGACGTCGCTGACACTACTGCACTACAGCAGGCGCTGGTGACCTTTAGCCCAGAGGTTGGTGACCCACCTACCGAAGGCGAGGGTGTCCGGTGCCCTGTACCACCACTGGTTGACCCCGATCGTTCTGACTGCACCTGCGTGTCGACCGAGGGCCCTCCGGAGCACCCACCTGCGCCGAACCCTCGCAAGGCCGTGCCAGTCTACAATCTACACTGTTCCTGGTTTCCATTTTCAGGTCTGATAAAATACGTTTTGTTAGTCGCGTGTTTCATTCTGGTGTCAACCGCAGTTGATATCCATCCTCCACCTGAGCCGGCCGGTCCTCCTCCTCCTCCTCCTCCTCCACCTGCTAGAACGTAGAAGGTGGAGTGATTTCTGATGCCAGACTCGTCGGCTCCATAGTTCTCTATCTCGAGTTACACAAGTTTGTCTATGTTTGTGTGTGTGCATGGTTGTCTTTCCTGTTTATACATGACGTGCAGACTTGGGGAGAGTTGAGATAAACATGCTGTGGGTTCCTGAAGTCAGGTAGTCAATCAGGTAACAGTAGATGGGTTTAGTCCACATATTACTGTTATCCCCCAAAAAAATTTATTTTCACTAATCTTAATTCCTTATGGGTACATTCACATGAGGTTGATTACTAACTTCACTGATTTACATTTTTAGCTCCTTGACACTCACATATCAATCTTTTTATAGAACTTTGTTACAGTGATTTAGTTGAAATCTTCATGATTAGCTTGGTTAATTACCATCAGGGGCTACAGCTGTTTTAGCCCTTCAGTTTGATTATATCTTTACGTAGTGCAGTGAGTTCTCCCATAAGCAGTATAGGGTTCTATTAATTTTATTCTTTTTCACACCACTTTTTGCATTACACGTAGAGAGTTTGCACCCATTTCTTCGCTTAGGTTAATTCACATAATCCCTACATGTAGTACTTGCAGGTACTCATAGTACTAGGTTTATTTTTGTTTGGTAATTTGCATAAGATGCCATTTTGTTGTGTCTACAATGAAGTGCCCTGTGCTGTGCTCTCTCTTCCCTGCTGAGTTCTTCGATGATCCTGCCTCCTGGGGGTAGACCTGTGACTCGTCATCGGAATCTACTCCTCCTGGTTAGTGCTCCGGCTCTTGGGACCTGGACGTCCATTTGTTCCAGCATGAATGCTGGGACACTTCGCTCGCTGGGACGACCTGCCTGCTGCTCTTCCCTGTGCTGGATTACGATAAGTGCTATTACAAAGATCAATATGCTGTCTGGAGGTATTCCAGACCCGTGGAGATATAAGGTTGCTGCTGCTTCGAATTATTGCTTCCACGGGAATATCTGTTAATCTACTGACTTGTGTGCTTCCCGAGGAGTATGCGAGACTGTTCTTCGGTGTGGGGTTCGTACCTCACCACTGTTGGCCCCTTCCTGTGGGATTGCACCCTGCTCTGTTGTCGGAGTCCTTCATGACTCTGGTTTATTCATTGACCAGGTCCACCAGGACCACCATGCCCTTGAAAAGGGGGTATGTAACGTGATGAAGGAGCTATTCCTCCAAGGTTATTCGACCTTTTCCACAGTTCCTTTGACACAGCGCCAGAGTGCATGAAACAGCCTCAAGGTCATGCATTCGCTTCTAAACTGTTTACTTTCCAGCAATGAAGACAGAAGATGAAGAAACTCTTTTCTTTTCTTTTATCAGATCAAAGAACTCTATTTTCAATAAAGCTAATCAAAACAACTGTTAGTCAATAATACAATGTGACCGATCTGTGAAATCACAATATTATGATTAATATGTTTTAATAAGTAAAATGACTTATTCTAGTCCACTAGACACACTGATACACTAAGGTAAATAATCACATGACACATTACTGTACTGATCCAATCAGAACCTTCCTAGTCTGAAGGATGGCAGTCTCTGTGGTGTTTATTAAATCTGCCAACTTTGATATGTCCAGAATCAAAAACATCCAGATTAATAAAACAGTTCCAACGCCATCTTAAGTTCAGTTCTCAAGATCTCGTTCTCAAGATCCCATGAAATTCACCGCATGTGAAGTGAAGTATGGACAGGCCATCTATACTTCTCTTTTTAAGCTGAGAACCATTCAAGCTGGGAAAATTCCGTTGTTACCAACCAAGCAACGGTTCCTTCAGAATAAAAGCTGAACTCGCTGACCCAAGGAGGGTCCCCTTTTTGATGCTGTGAAACACCTGTCGCTTTTTACCTGGAGACTATCCAAAGACTGGTTTGTCATACTGTCGACGCTGCTTCATCGGCTCTAGTACCGAAAGGAAGGTCTGAGGACCTGGCATCCGGATCTGTTCGTAGGTCTCACTGAGGGTATGTGAATGCGACACAAATGGCGTCTCATGTGTTTATCACTACGAGTCTCAAACTCTGATCAGTTAGAAGCAAAACATCATCTCCCACTCAGACTTTGCTTCTCCGGATGCGAGGGTTGTGAATTTGACACTCATTCACCACACACCATTCACCTCACACTTCATTCAAATAGAACATCCATCATTAGAGAGTTAGTCTTGTCAAATTGTTTAAAATTATTTTGTAATAAATTTCCTTAAACGTTTGACAGTCTCTCTTGCTTCTCTTGTCTCTCAGATAATGCAAAGTGTTATTTTAAAATCCCTGCAATAAAAAGATCCAATCTTCTTATTTAAATAACCCAGTGTCCATAAGATGGAATTCATACTAGATATGAATTTTTAATGTCTTATGGTCCTTAATTAAATGTAATTAACATATATCATTACAGAAGCAAGGAAAAAATTAAATTCAATGTTAACTAACCATAAAACAAGTAAAGGCACTAAGATAAGAGAGAAAAGAAAAACAAGTAAAAACTAACTGAGCAATGTTAGTGAGCTAAAAAGTACAGGAGAATGTCACAAGCTGCTGCTAATAGAGAAGTGTCACACTGACGTATGAAGACAGTCATGTGGGAAAAGCCAGGCTAAACAGTGTTGGTAGCGTAGTAGCTTGGGATAGCATTTGAACATCTTAGGTGTGTTCTTGCTGTGTCTTTCTAAATCCATTCTTTCGTTCTTTTTTAAACACAGAAACAGTTTTGTTTACCTGTTTGTAGCTACAGTTTTGCCGACGGCTGCCGGCTTCTTCAGGCTGACGCTGATGGTGGCGCGTCACTTCCTTCTCCATTTATCTGCGGGCCCGCAGATTTATGGGGTGTGTTCAAATCATGACGTGTAGAACTGGCTTTTCTCAGAACAAACCATTTTTCAGCAGCCTTTACAACAATACTTATATACATAGAAAAGCAGCTCAGAGATTTAGGGTACGCTAAGCTTCCAATGTTAAACAACAGCAAGGCAAATGTAGCTTAAAGTTCTAGGACCCATTTAAATTTTAAGTGTTTTTTTACTTGTCCTTCGAAATGTGTGAGACATGCATTTGTTTTAGAAAATATGCAAAAACACACACTTCAGATCCCTATGTAGTTTCCATGGCAACTTTCTTAGGAATCCTTTCCAAAACTGAATAGTTCCCCTATGCCAGTGGTGTCCAATCCTGGCTTTAGATGGCCACCATCTTGCATATTATAGAGTTTTCTTTGCTTCAACACAGCTGATTCTAATCAGGTGTGATTAAAGACTTCTGCATAGCTTGATGACTGGCTGAACAGGTAATTCAACCATGTTTCTTTGTTCCGGGTGAGCTGGTGGCCGTCCAGGACCAGGATTGGACATCTCTTCCTTATCTGAACCACAACTGGTTTTCTCTCAAACAATCTCAAAATAGTTCCAATCATATACAAAGCCTTTTTCACACCTTCCTTGAACACTATTATTTACTGGATTGGTGGAATTTTTCCAAAAGCACCATTAGCACTCATCTGAGACAGAAAAAAATAAAATAAAAGCTGCAGATTTCTCTTAAAGATATCTCAAATGGTGCATGAATGGGATGAATTTATTTACAAATTTCAAATGTTCTTTCTTTTGCTTGGAATACTGTTATGTTTTTAGAGTTCTTAATTTTTTCATAATATTCTCTTAACTCATGAAATCACACTGGTCAGTCTTGAATATTTAACAAAATGAGTTTGGGGTACATTAGAGTGATCATTTTGACAGGAGACAAAAAAGCCAAGGAATAAACATGAGAGAGTTGACTTCACTCCACGAACTGTTGATTTGGGTTGTTTGGAGTGTCTGACTTTGAAAAAAAAAACACCCAGCAGAGAACAGAAGACTTTAGTGAGGAGCTGACACGCTCTGTGTTCTTGGCTAATGAAAAGGGACTGAGTGGGCTTCAAGAGGTCAGCTCAGGGAACATTTTCAAAACCAGAGTGCATTTAGTGCCAACCACAGCCTTCAGCTATGTGTCAGAAACTGCCAAGTCCTTGTGAGAGCACCTGTGTGCGAACACGCCTTTGTGAATCTAAGGTTTCTTTATAGGAGTGTTTAACACTATTTTATGGAAAACAGTTTTTTATGAATGTATGTTTCAGTAATAACAGAAGTCACAACTCTGTTGGGACTTAAAAATATACATTTTTTAACCAGCTGCTCAGATTTTTTAAATGGAATAATTGTATTGAATTGCCACAACAGAATGGCAGTGAAAGTCCCAGTAAATTTATTTAGATCTATTAGTGTTTGTACATAATTTTCTGCAAAAATCAACATCCCATCTACAACAAAAACTTGTCAGACTTTTTTCTCAGATTTCTGAACAAACGGTTATTTATTGTAGTGGGCCAAATCCTCTTCTTTAGGAATTAATAATTGGCCTTAATAGAGAAGTTCTTGTAAAAGTTGTGGCTCTAAACAGTTTTAATTTGGGTGGACTGAGGGGAAAAGTCTCTGGATTGTAATGGTAACAGACTCGTGTCTTTCTAGAGTACGCATGTTCTCCTCATGCAAGTGTGGGTTTTCTTTGAGTACTTCAATTTCCTCCCACAGACCAAAAACATGCATGTTAAGATAAATAGAATCAAATTTGCCCCTACGTGAGAGCAAGCTTGTTTGTCTTGTCAGGTTTGCGACCTGTCAAGGACCCCCAGATTCTCACCCAATCACTGCTGCAGTTTGGCACCAGCTCCCCATCACCCTAGAGGATGGATGGACAGAACATGGATAATTTCAGTAGTCATGGATCTTCAACCACCTGCAAAGAACTGATTTCCAATTTTAGGACTTTATCAGCTTTCCTCAACTTTTGCCGTTTTGTGCACTGCAACACTGGAGCTTAAGCCAAAATGCATTTCAGAGAAGAAATCAGGTTTCAACATACAATCTGTTATTTATAGCAACTACAGAGAGAGTCCAATTCAGAATTTCATTGTTCAAGACTGATTTTTCACCCACCGATGTGGAAAAAATTTAAAGGAAGCTCTCCATTTACTATGAGAAAAGAAAAGATAACTACTGTTACAATTGTGCTAAATAAATAGGAGTATTCCCCTCAGTATTTCCCTGCAATAGCATAAGCTCAGAGAATAGAATTAGTGCACTGGCTCTTATCTGCATCGGTGGCAGCAGCAGCACCACCAACCCAGAAGAACTGAGGAAAGTGAACGCTGCAGTCAAATCCTTTACCCTCGTTCTGTCGATGTCTAAGCTGAACTTTAATTGAGGAGGTGCTCACTTGACAGAGCATGAGCCACCCCATAATACTCACTCAGAGCTGCTCTCCTTGAGCAGGAAATGATGTCCTTTACTCCCAGGTGTCCTGCAGTCAACTTTTAAACGATCAATTGTAATTTGAGCTAAGTAACCTCATTGACTTCTGATGGATTGCTCACTCAAGCTCACAGGGATCAAGAGATCAATGTGCAGTAGAAAATGAAATGGATGCATGAGTGCTTTATGTTTACATTAGTTCAAATGAATCATATTCTAGCTAGGTCTCTGAGCTATGGCATTAGTTCATATGTGTTATGTTTGTATTCTTCAAGAAGGGATGTGGGAGTTCATGCAGCAACGTGTTGATTCTATGGAAGCACCTGTTTGAATCCATGTTGACTGTGTTAAGGGTGGGCGCAGCTTTATGAGGGTTTTATTACCGTCTGTGGTGTATGGATGCTCAAGGTAAAGATTTAAGATGGATTTATATCTCTCTGACAGAGCAGCTTTTTTCCTGCGCTGGCTTTTGAAAGCTAAAATGATTTCTCTTCAGCAGACGGGCTCTATACACGATAACAAGAACACATCTAACCAAGGCTATAGAATGAGAATTGGAAATCGAAATTTGATGTCAAAAGGCTGATTTCAGTAAGAAAGTCTTTGAGTAATTAATCCAGATACAAAACTTCATACTTTTGCAAATGCTCTTCGCTATTTATATGTCATCCCCAACAAACAGATCTATTGTAGCAATGATAGACACTTAGAAATAAACCAAAAGATTTTCAACAAATTGATCTTGCCTGTGACAGTCAAAGGCAGTAGGTCCTACAGGCAAACCAGGCAGCCGCCTAGGACGCGTTCTAGAAGGGAGCGCCAAAACTGCCCACTCACACCACCCACTCGAAAACCCACTGCTCCCAAAGAAAAAGCATAATGCTCTGATGTTCATTTATATCTGAATTCTGCAAAACTAAAAAAGAGATTACGCTAATTTACTGAACCAAGCTAGTGATATCCCCATCCATCACTCTTCAATCCCACTCTTAGCTTAGCTGCCCTGTTGTGATCAGAACCTGCTAGCAGAGGGACACGTGTGGGACAGACGGCCGAGTTCTATGGCCGGGTTCTGTGTGTGAACGGCTAAACTATTGAGGGAGATGAAGCAGCAGAAAGCATCAGCGACATCATTTTAAGAGAGAGAAAAAGAGCAAGAGGGAGATGACAGTCAACCGTTGTGTTAATCACTAGTGGTAAAGCTAGTTCTCCTGTCCACACATGTGTAGTGGCCAAGATGACAGTCAAATCTGGTCATGGTTCTCAAAATGAGGGGAAAGAAATGCTCCCCTGAGTTTTAGGCAGAGTATTGGAAGAGTAATTGTGTCTTGGTTATTTGTGTATGAGTGATGGAAGGATGGAGATGGATCAGCAGACCTACATTCTAAACCTCACATGATTTTTATTGTGACCAGTCCCTGCTAAAATTAGCTTCCTCTGTCTTAAGAGATCAGGTAAGAATCTTTGTCATTCTCTTGGATCATCAAAAGGAGTCAGCTCAGAGAGATCAAGCATCAACCTTCCTGGAGGTTTCCAGCTATGGGAGGACACCCTGGGACAGACCTAGATGTTACATTTCCTGTATTTGATACTTCACCTTTTAAGGTCCTAGACCCACCCCCAAAAGGTGTTTTACAACACAGTCATTCACCACCCATGCACACACATTCACACACTGGTGGTGATGAGCTACAATGTAGCCACAGCTGACCTGGGGCGCACTGACGGAGGCGAGGCTGCCGAGCACTGGCGGGATCAGTCCTACAACTCTCCAATTACCAGAAATCAAGAGTAGTTAAATATTCTCTCTGGACTACGGTCATCTTGGAATGACTGGGGAGAGAGGGAGAGTGTAGCTGGGCAAAGAGATGCCTGCATATGTAAACCTAGATAAGCAGAAGAAAATAAATGGCTGAATGAATGAAGATAAACGCCACCATGCAGATAAAGGCTGTATGGTGGTGTGGCTATTAGCATTGTGGCCTCGCAGAAAGAAGGTTGCAGGTCGAACCCCGGCTGTGGTCTTTCTGCGTGCAGCTGCATGTTCTCCCCATGCATTTGTGGGTTTCCTCCGGACACTCCTGTTTCCCCCACAGACCACAAAATGCCCAATAGGTTTACAACTGCGTGTCGCTTCTGATAAAAGCATCTGCCTAATAATTAAACATAACAGTATTTTGAGTGTTGACTGTATAAATGTGTAAAGTTTGTTTTTAGCATAGCAGAGGTATCCGCAGACCTCTGAAACACGCCATTCTATCTGACTGAATCACAAAGTTGTTTATTGTGGTTTCAATCAACTCCAGCAGCCATGAGGGAGCTGAAACGTGACACAGTCTCGTCTTGTGGAATCAGGGGTTAGTGTCTCATCATGGAGTGGTTTTAACATACAGACCAGTGTGTTCCTCATTGTGATTGAAATAGATTGCTGTTGGCTGGTAAGAAGCACTTTGAACTGAATTGTTTAAATAAATAGTGCTTAAAATGAGTCAGATTTTGCAGTTAATAAAAACTGTCATCTGTGTTATTCCAACTTTGTTGTCTTTTAACCATTGATGAGATATAATGAAAAGTTCTCTTGTTTTGTTAAAACAGATTGTTTATCCCATCAGTTTCCTTTCTGCATCTAATGCATGTAGTGGGGGGCTTGAAAGAAAAATGGCACATTCAGCATGCATTTACAAGTCCTCTTACCAATCATGTTTCTAAAAGGACACATATGGCTTCTTAGTGAACACAATCTTTAAAGTGACGATGTGTAGTTTTTGCCATTATTCTCTGGAATCTCTCGAAAAGTTGTTGAAAATGAATTAAATGATGCCCAGTTGTTGAAAAATATTGGCGGCATTGTAACATATGACCATAAAAGATCAGGTCTAAAATACATGGGAGTGGATCTAAGTCTTTGGGCGACGCCATATTAGATGCCATGTTTTCTTCTATGTGACCCTTACTTCTACTGATTTATAACAAGCGTTTACAAAACTTTCGCCATTCATTAATGTTGTTTCTTTACACATTTACCTCTTTGCTCATTGCCAGTGATGAAAAGGAGTCTGGTGTGTTTGTTGTTTTGCCAGAGGTTGGGCAATCTGACTAGTACTCGTTAGAAAATTGGGTCCCCAGGGATTTTTTACCCCAATGGCCATCCATTGGTAAGGTCTTACTCAAATACAAAAACACCTCTTGCTTGCATTGCTGTAGATGTGTACCTATCGCCAGAGATATGCACACCGTCACTTTAAGAGGCTAATATTGCATCAGACATGCTTTAGCCTATCACCTAGTGGCCATATATTCAATTCAAGTTTATTTATATAGTGCCAAATAATGACAAGAGCCATCTCAAGGTACTTCACTTGTAAACATTCCAATACAGGTCAGTTCATTAAAGAGCAAGTCACCCCCAAATCAACTTTTTTTTCTGATAAACTGTAAAAATGTGTGTCTAATCATGCTGCAGACGCGTGTAGTCAATAGTTTTGCACTTTAGTGCATTTTAGTTAAAATTTTAATTTTCTGCCTAAAACTGTCAGTGTTATGTCGTTGTCAGGTAAAAACTCTGCACTGCATTTCAATTTAAATCTGCCATCATTATTGGCTAAGAGGTACCCTAGAATGTCAGCTGGTACCATATGATGTCACAATGTCGTTGTGAGCCTGTGTGTGTGTGTGTGTGTGTGTGTGTGTGTGTGTGTGTGTGTGTGTGTGTGTGTCTTTGTTAGTGGCTCCGCCTTCTCGGTCTGCTAGGCAATAGCATTTGTTGCATTTTTCAAAGAGGAAGTGGGAGTTGAGCAAGAACCTGGTAGGGGTGATTTGCTCTTTAAGCCAATCAGAAAACAGTTTCTTATATAAGGAACGCAGCAAATTGCATCAAATACCATCAATGGTGTATTGTTGTTAAGTTGAGCTGTTTTAAATTACTTCAATGGCCTCAATCATCCATTTTAATTCCTTTCATTTCATATTTTTTTTATGTTCAGGGGTATTCAAACCAAGTGAAATGTGATCTTTCAGGTTTTTTACTATTCAGATCTTATATGTGAAAAATGTCTTCACATAAAGTATTTTTGGGGAGATTTTTGGTTCAAGAACTTTAAACTTTTCATTTTTCTGCTGCTGAAGACAATAATAATCTCCTGTTGAATTGTTAGAAATAAAATAGTCATTGTATTTATGTGACATTTTTTACTTTAAGCTCATGTGCACTCAAAATGTTTGAAATCTTTAGGCTGCAAATTGAACAATCTTTTAATGCCAATTCATTTCTGCAAAATATGTCTTTTCATGCACTCAATGAGACATATTGATATAATAAATAATTTTTATTGATTAGAATTTTTCTTTTGAGTTCTAAAGAACAGTCTGACGGTTAATCTCAGAGACTTGATCAGCGGAAAGTGGAGACGTGCTGCCAGCAGACTCGGTCCCAGGGAATTGGATTAAAGATGATGCATTCCTTAAGAGCTTGTAAGCAAGTGATTCGACTAAGAAGGAAGTGCATATGCAGTCATTAGCTTACTTATTTCCAGATATTTTCCAGTGATTAAAGCAGATTTATCTGGGGATTCAGACTCTGAGATCAAAAATTACACGTACAAGCAAACGGATCCATCTTCTACGTGTGTTCTTGTGTTGACGGCAACATTTCAGTCATTGAAACGATCGTTTTGCTTCAGCTCACAGCAGACATACGTTGTAGCTGCTGTTTTATTTGATTCGTTCCACTCATGGCCAGTGATGGCAGACTGGTAGAGGTGTCATCAGCCCATCACATCTATTATTTAAAAACAAACATGTGTTAGCAGCTGTTCCCTAGCTCATTAGATGGAGATCACAGCAGGACTGATGATACATGTTTAGCTGTGATCTGGCGTGCTCTTTGAGGAAATTCTGTACGGTTTCCACGCAGCTGATCAACTCTGCTGTATAAAGGAAATGAAAAGAGGTAGATGGAAAAGCATGTCATGATTTGCTGAGACAATCATGTTTAGTGAGATGCCAAGCAATTTTCCAGTCGGTACTGTTATATTTAAATTTGGCTGCAGTTGCTAAAAAGAAACAACTTAACTTTTCTTGATGAGATGTTTTAAATTGAAAGTATCCTTAATTTAGTCATAATGTAATCATATTCTTTAATGAAGAAAATCTCAAAATTTGGGGCAAGGACCCCGCAATGGGTCATGAAATAAAACATTTGGGGTCTCTTGAGGGAAAATTTCACTATATTTGGTTGAAAAGCCACTAATAATTTCCATAAATAAGTAAACGATGCTGTTTGTGTTCTCAGTATCATTCTCTTTTCTGCTTATCCAGGTCAAGACTGCAAAGGCAGCAGCCCCAGTAGAGAAATGGTAAATGGCCTGTATTTAATATAGGCCCAGACCCCCCCCCCACCACCACCACCACCACCACCACCACACACACCAAGGTTCTGTACAACACAATCAGTCATTCACCCACACACACATTCACACCCTAGTGGTGATGAGCTACAATGCAGCCACACCTCTGGGGTGTAATAATGGACATGAGGTTGCCACCAGTCCTTCTGACCACTACCAGCAGACAGTGTAGGTTAAGTGTTTCCCAAGGGTACAAAGACAGCAACAGACTGAGAGACAATCAAACCTGCAACCTTCCAGTTACGGGAGCGGGCACTGAAATACTCTGCCACCATCACCCCAGACTGCTCTCTTCCCAGCCACATTAACCAACACCTTCAGTGGGACCACAGAGCATTCCCAGGCAAGTCTAGAGATATAATCCCTCCAGTTTTCTGGGTTGACCCAGAAGTGTCTGGGAGGCAACCATGGGGCATCCTCACCATATGCTGAAGCCACCTCAGATGGCTCTGCTTGTCATGGAGGAGCAGCGGCTCTACTCTGAGTCACTCCCAGATGTGTGAGCTCCTCCTACTTTCCCTAACCCTGCCACCTACCAGAGACAAGTCGTTTTAGCTGCCTATATACATAATTTCCTCATGTGGCGTTGAAATTTTTTGAATTCATAATTTAGCAGTTAGGAAGCCTAAAAATTTGGGAACCACTGAAGGATTCTACTACAATCCTGTGATAACGTTAGCGACCATCGGTCATGGATTGGCTAGAGCCTGGAGGGCTGGTATCCAGCATGTTTTATTGGTTTCTCTGCCCCAGCACACTTGATTTGGTAGTTTAACCACCTGTGCAGCAGCTCAACAAGCTTTGCAGAAGCCTGTTAATTACCTGCTGATTGAAATCAGGTGTGTTGGAGCAGAGTTAAAACAAAAACCACCAAAGTGACCCCGAGCACAGCCACAGCTGCAGCTCACCACTCTCCATGGGGATAGGTCAAATGCGGAGATGTCATTTCACCAGTGTGTGATGATGACTATGGGACTTTGACTTTAATATTCCAGCGACTGAGCAGAATGTTCAGCATCGTCACCACATCTGCCATCACTGTGATGTGTTGTGCTTTGGTGTCAGATCCAGGTCTTATTGGGCTTGCGGGTCCCTAGGTTGGCCTGCAGACTCGTCCTTTGTTTAATTCTACACAGAGAACTAGTCTGATTACTCACAGGCAGACAGGCACATGAGGAACGTGACTAGCCAGCTCAAAAGTAATCAGTCAGAAAAAAGGTGGAAATGCCAACTGTTCCGCGCAGCGCTGTAGCTTTTTAGCTGTAGCTTTTTAGCTGTAGTCAAAATGGCGTCTGGCGACGGTGCAAACATCTTTCTTTAGAAGAAAGGGTTTTAGCTCTTCTTCTTGTTGTGGTTTTAAAGACATGTCCAAGTCATTTGGAACAGAGGAAAGAGTCGCAGCAAACTCCGCTTCAGACGCCATCTTCTTGTTTATGAAAAACAGCATTGCAGTGTGTGACATCCACTGCTCAATGCTGATTGGCTTGGATAGAAATCTCAAAGGGTGGGGTTATTTCAATAGGAGAGTTCCCAGACTGGGAACTGGCTGGTCAGGCTAGCGGGTCCCCACCCACCCACTAGAGCTGTTTTTCAGTTGTAATACCACCCAAACCACGTAGAGTTGAGTTGGATCAAGTCGAACTGGGCTTAGTCCATACTAATGTGGTTTTAGGTGGTTCCTGGGATCTGTTGTAATGACTCAGTTTGAGTGTCACGACCCCAATTGTTCCGTCAACCCTTGGTATTCTCAAGTTTCCCAAGTTCATTTTTCATGATGTTTAAGTTGCTTGGGATCTCCACATACATCACCATTGTTCCGTAGCTGGTCAAACACCATACTGTTCGGGTGGTTAGCCATCACCTGTTTGCCAGTCTGGATCTACAAATGCCTCGTATTTTAACCCAATCATTCTCCATCACTTTGACTTCTAGTCTGTAATGGATGCATACTGTATTTTCTGGAGTATGAGTCGCACCAGCCATAAAATGTATAATGAAGAAGAATAAACATATAAAAGTCACATTGGACTATAAGTCGCATTTTGGGGGAAATTTTATTATTTTTCTTACAAAATCTGAGACCAAGCATTTCACATTGCAAGACAAGTACCGGTAACAATAACAGAATAAACAACCGTAGCGCAGCAGCACACCATGGTCTCCAGCAGAGGATGGCGGTGTTTCAAACCTTCCCAGCGGGCAAGGAGAGCTCATTCCTGGGCCAGAGCTGGCCCACAGCACCCCGCCACAGGTTGCAGCAAGTGATGGCGGTGTTTGAAACCCTCCCAGCAGGACAGGGGAGTTCATTCCTGGGTCGGAGCCGCCCAGCCCGCAGCAGCTCGCCACAGGCTCCAGCAGGTGATGACGGGGCAGATGAGCTTATTCCTGGTCCGGAGCCGGTCTGCAGCAGCGCGATATACATCATTTGGTATATAAGTCGTTCCGGAGTATAAGTCGCAGGACCACCCAGACTATGAAAAAAAGTGTGACTTATAGTCCGGAAAATTTGGTAATCTGTACGCTTTTACAGCCACTTAGTATTTCATGCTTTCTTTGCCTTCCTGCACCATACAACCTACTTTTTTGTATTGGACAGTCCTGGGGAATGGTTACTTCTGTCCGATACGGTATACACACCATCAACCACTTGTGTATTACCACAATTAGTGCCTCATGGGCCAACCTTCCTTAGCCACTGGTAGGTTGATTGTCAAATCTTTTATATGCCTGGAGACATGTCATGCAGTGGCTTAAAGCCCGGAACACACCAGATGGGGAAGCGTGACGAAGCGCCGTGAAATGACAAGCGCTTCTATGACGAGCCCTTGTTAAACTACGCTTTCGATCACATCAGTCGCGAAGAGCAACGAAGGCTCGCGCCATCTAGCAATCGTTTCGGCATGAGCTCTATTTTTTCGTGAGCCATGAGTGAGCTGCGTCAATTCTGGCAGGAAGTCAAACCAAAGCAGAAGCGGCAGGCCGATAAATTTAACAAAATAAAAGAAGATTTTCAAAACAAAACACTGCGATTGATAAATGTGATCATTTTTGTGTATCTAAACAGACTAGAGAGATGAAAATGAACACACACACACAATCCTGCAGACAAAAGGCGTTTCAATAATTTTAAATGCAGTTTTTACATCAAAAGGCAGATTTAATAAATGTGAATACAAACAAATACATAGCAGCAGAATCAGTGCAGTTTCTGATATCAACAAGCGGGGCAAACTGGTTACACACACACACACACACACACACACACACACACACACACACACACACACACACACACACACACACACACACACACACACACACACACACACAGCAAAGGCACAGGGTGGGGTGGGGGGTGTTTGGAAAACGGTAGGCATGAGCAGAAGTGTTCGTTGAAAATTCTCGCCTGATGTAAACAGAGGACAAGCAGACAGCGCACGAATTTCGTGAGCGAACCACTTCGCAGCTGGTGTGTTCTGGGCGTCATATTATACGATGGTTACTCTTCTGCTTTGGGTCTCTGCTGCCTGACACACTCACTTAGCTGTTCATCAGTTTGGGCTGTTCTGTCTTTTCTTTATCGCAGTCATGAACAAACTGAGGGCCATTTAGTCAAATGAAGCAACAAGATGTGTGATAATTATTATGTTTATGTGGGACATGACATGTAAAAATTACATGTTTGCTGTCAGTCTTACATGCTGAAAGCTGATAATGTACCATAATCTGCTGAAGTGGTGTGATTTGCGGCAAAATGCTGGAGAAATATGGACCCTGTGTGCGCGCAGATCTTGTGTTGAAGCTAATATTTCATACAACAGAAACACAGCTAGGAGTTGGTAAATGGATCTCACGAACCGTCAGCAGTCTACAAGCACATCACAGTAATGACCTCTGGTGTTTGTGGGAAATCAGTCCAGTAATTCTGACCGTCCCACAGATGGAACCTGAGTCGGAAGCTCCACAATACAAGGCAGACTTTGGAAATATTTTTATAAAAAAAAAAAAATCTTCTTCAGGGAGTCAAATAATATTAACCTGACATTAAAGCACGCAGTTAAGTTCTTCCATGTTTGTTGGATTATCTCTTCTTTGTGGTCAGGTTTCCTGAGGGTGTCTGAGTGCATTTCTCCTATTGATCTGAAGGAACAGAAACAACATTCATGGAGTTTGAAGCCTGTGGCTGAGTTAGATGTCTGTTGGCATTAATAATGTTCCAATAGCTCTAAGTATTATGAATTGCCTCGACGGAGCATAAAACTAACTCTATCAAAGATTTATGTCTAAAGCATATTATTGGCCAGTGTGATTCTCAAGCAGCTTTAGGCCACGAGGAGGCAATAAATACTGGTGTGGGCAAGATTTTACTATTGACTGTCACCTAAAGGAAAATAAGAGGGCAATAGTGCTTTTGCCTCCATCTGTGTGCTTTTTGTTAGGGTCAGGGCATGATAATCCTTTTACCAGTAAATGGGTTTTAATGAGACATTACATTACAATAAAGAAGCCCGCAGCAGCTTCTCAGTATTAGTAAACACAAAAATGTCTAGAATTTAGTTAATTTTACAGCCATTGGGCTAGAATCAGATTTAGAAACAGCTAAGAGTTTATCACAACACAAACTTCAATCGATAACTGATTGCACAAGATCTTTGTGTAAAACGTCCTCCACTGACATAATAGTTGTGATGCTGGTGCATCATGAGGGTTGCAGTGGATGATCAGTATATTTATGCAGTTTTTTAAGACAATTACGTGCCTTTTAAGCATTTAGGCCAAATAAAATGACCGGATTTGATCCACAGACCTTGAGACTGATGGCCTGACCTGTCAGACTCGCCCTCTGTCCATTCTACACAGAGAAAACAATGGCATTGCTGGCCAGACTATGTGTCAACAGGCCAAATGAAGGGATTGGGCTTCTGTTTTCGGTTCTATCCAGTTGAGAAGTTGATTTGTCTTTCTTGTGTTTTTTCCTTACATGGTCAGGGATTGTCTCGGGCAGCACCACTCCAAGTGAGAAGAGGTTTGGTTTGACCCAGGTTAACCAAGTCAGATTTAGGTGTGAAATTTGAACCATTTCAAATGAAAGCACTCGTAGCTTAGGAGCAAGGCAGCTTTATTATACATTTAATACACAAAGGCAATTCAATGTGCTTTTCAGGTGCAAGAAAACAGCAAAAACACAAAACCATTCACTTTATACCATATCATAACATATACAATGATTTAATGGGGAAAATATCTAATTAGACTAAAAAAGACAAATTACAGCGCAGAAGACTCATAAATAAACTACTCAGGCAGTTAAATACATGAAAGTTACATTTAAGTTACAAGGGGATATGTGTCTTTGGGAAATGCCAAATCTTTGGTCAAGCCTGTTTGTTTCACTTATCTGTACGTTTGGACAGATTTTTGAATAAATCTTTTATTTAACAGATGTGGATAAACTCACTGGTCACTTAGCATTATCAAACATCCTGTGCTTGCTGCTTGTGGGGTACCAGTTATGGACATTATTAGACATGGTCTTTTAACCCCCTTGTGTCTTCTCAGATGCTCTGATTACCAAAGTAATTAAGGGAGAAGCCAGAATCCCCAGCTAGTCCTTTCTGGTCCACTCCACCCCCACATTTACTCGTATCCAGCTGCTAATTAATGAAGTGCCATGAAAGGGTCACCCTGTATGAATAAATCAAAGCCTTCTATTTTCATGGGACTCTACATTGTCAGAAAAGAAAAGCACAGCTCAGAAAAGGGAGAGACTATTTTTGAATGAGTGTATGTCTTTATATATATATATATATATATATATATATATATATATATATATATATATATATATATATATATACATATAAATGGGATTTAGGGTGTTTCTGTGCAGCTTCTTGCAGCATGTGTGTGATTGTGCACGGAGGGAGTGAGGGCAAAAACAGTCGCTGTGATTTAGACTTATTTGATTCTGCTGGGTGGTTAAAATATATTTTGTGTATGAGATGCTGTGCTAAGTCACGCAAAGGCCAGGGCCATTAGCCAGATTAATTTGGAAGATTGGATGAATGTGGAAGAGCGGATGAAGCTAGAGGGAACAGAAACCATCACAGCAACGAGTCACAGGATGAGATGAGATGGAGTGACAGGTGGCTGTGAGGGATAGTAGAGACTTGAATGCATGACGAAGAAAAAAGGAAAAAATGTTATAAGAAGAAATAACACAATGACAGGACAAGATCATGGGGGGGAGGAAATGGAAACAGATAGAAAATAAGTTGGAGATGATTAAACATTAAAAAGTGAGACAGCAGGGAGAAAGGAGACGTGTGATCCTCTTGTGAAGGATAATATCTCCCCTTCCCAATTCTCTCCTCCACTGCTCACTGAAGGGCACAAGTGTCTTTGGGCAAATACTATGTTTTAGACTCTGGGCAGCTTAAGCAATTTCATGGAACTGAGGAAGTTGATGATAATCCTGTTAAATAGAAAAATGAGAACGACTGTGGATCTTCCTTTATCCTGTAATGAATCCACTCTTACATTCAGATGGTGAGTGAGATTGGGGCTGAATCAGAAGAATATTTTCTTCTGAGTGACTCTGCTGAAAAAAACAGCAATTGCTCTGTGATGTAAAAACGAGCATGTAGGTTCAACTAAATCAGTTTGCATTTAAGTAGCAGGTTTTGAAGTGCACTTGGGCGAAACTTAGCCATAAATAAGTTAGTACATTTTTTAGCCCCTCTAGTATTTAATGGAACACTTATATTCAGTTTTGATCTTTTAATAGTTTAGCTTTTCAGCAAAAAAATAAAATAAAAACATTTAAAGAAAAAAATTAGGTGGTAAGGAAAAATAAATGTATTTGTGTTTAATTTAGGTTTGAAAATGTCTCTTACTCAGTTTTCCAGATTCTGAGCTAAGAATGTAAAATGCTGTGGTTGCAGGTGAGTCGTTCATCATACAGATCAAGTGAGATCTTGTAATAAAGATTGAAAATGAGATAAGTAGTGTTGTCGTTATTGGACCTTACACCTGATTCAACACAATTGACCATGGCATCCTCCTTGATCTTTATTAGATAGTTATGTGTGTGGTGTGTGTGTGTGTGTGTGTGTGTGTGTGTGTGTGTGTGTGTGTGTGTGTGTGTGTGTGTGTGTGTTTGTTTGTGTGTGTGTGTGTGTGTGTGTGTGTGTGTGTGTGTGTGTGTGTGTGTGTGTGTGTGTGTGTGTGTGTGTGTGTGTGTGTGTGTGTGTGTGTGTGTGTAAAAAATACAGCAATCACAACCTTTTTACTCATTTGCATCCAACCACATATAGACCATAAAACTTACGAGGGACATCTTCTCAAAGAACATGCTTGACGACTGCTGGTAAGTTATGCTTCACTAAATCTAAGGAATGACATTTAGAAGTTCTGACCCTTCTAAAGGGCACATTTATCTTTTCGAAAGTGCCGCATGACAGAGTGGGGCCACGGTGCTCTTCATTTCAGGGTAGGTAATAAAGGGAGCTTGTTGAGAAGGCAACTAAAAATATGATTCTTCCAAGATAGCTTCTCAGTTTACTTCTGCAGCCAGCTTTTCTTTAATTCTTTGCCCCAAAAATCTTTATAGAGTTGATTGTTAGAACCTGTATGGTTTATGTTTTGTGCGCGTGTGTTGGAGAACAGAGTAAACAAAAATCAGATCAGTTTCAGTTCAATTACTAAAGCTGTCTTAGAAAATTACATCTATGGTAATTTTCACCACAAGCCAGAGTTAAAAGACACAAAGAAACAACTGGCGTTTTAAGTTTAAGTTCAAAAGATTATCATCTCAAAGTGAATTTTAGGAGGATTGGTTGCCTTAGCTCCAGTTAATAAAGAAAAATCCTCTGAGCTGGTTTTTCCAAACTGCTAAAACCAATCGAGTACGGTTAGCAAGAGCCAGAATCATAAGCGATCTGCCATTAATGGGCGTAGCTGGAGTGCAAGGCCCACTGTGATGCTACTCAGTGAGGTCACACCAGAGGAAGCAGGGTAAGATGTTCAGACGAAGGTAAATGAAGGCTAGGTGAGTCTCCTCACCACCGGTTTAAACAAGCCCATTGAAGATCCTGCTTAGGGTAATACCAATCAGGCCTATGGGTTTGGACCCTTTGACGCAGAGAGCTGGTTTCTCGTCTCGGCCAGGATCAGCTCGGCAGGATTCAACACCAACCATGTGGGAACACGTTCTGTGATTTGTTTCAAAATCCACTATGGGTCCTCCTGAGTTCTACACAAGATGCTCAACCCAGCGGTGTGTGTGCATCTTCAACCTCCATTGGGAAAGAGGTACTGCATACAGCTATTGTTTACCTGTAGACGGACCTGGTATGCTGAGAGGTAAATTTAAAAATGCTGGTACTGCGTACCAATGCATACTGGGCCACTTAAAGCAATACATTTTATCGGATGCAAAAGTTATTCTACATCAAAATTCAAGCGTTATTCATGGATTGGCTCATTGATGAGAATTTTATATGTTTCTGATTATCTGGAAAATTTTGACAATATTTTGTTCTTGTCAAACTTTTTGTCCAATAGTTAAAAGGAATGAATCACTTAGAAATCTTAAGTACTGCAGAAGTCTTGTTTACTCTTTAATCTTAGCGTATTAATGGTGGTTGGTGAGAAACGTTCTGCCGCATTACCTTCACCAAGCGGACCAGAGTGTTCATTGCAACACTAACCTTATGCACTTTGTCAAAACCTACAAACTAAAGAATTGAATACCTGTATTATCAGAGAATTTAAAATCCAGCCTGTACTCTTCCCAGTTAGAAGCAACCCCCTGGTACAGCACAGTCAGAAGGAGCTCAGTTTGAAGGATTAAGTGAGACTCTCGTGTGAGATTCAAACTTACAATTCCCTATGTAGAGTCAATTTAGGAGTGAATTATAGATTTATTACAGAGACAGAATAACTTCAATAGACCAGAAGTAGGAACATGACTGACTCCTCTCATTTGAGCCAAGGCAGAGACTCTCCCCTCCAATGTTGTTTATTTATTTATTTTTTATTTCTCCAAAAATTCTCTTGATGTTAAATTAAAGTTTGAACTTCCTCTCCAAGGAATGTGATAAGCTGTTAAAGTTTCAATCATCCATCCATCCATCCATCCACCACTTATCCGGAGTCAGATCGCAGGGGCAGCAGCCCAAGTTGAGAGGCCCAGACTTCCCTCTCTCCAGCCACTTGGGCCAGCTCTTCTGGGGGAATCCCAAGGTGTTCCCTGGCCAGATGAAATACATAGTCTCTCCTACGTGTCCTGGGTCTCCCTTTAGGTCTCCTCATAGTTGGACATGCCCGGAAAACCTTGCCAGGGAGGCATCCAGGAGACATCCTAAACAGATGCCTGAGCCACCTCAACTGGCTCCTCTCGATGCAAGTTGCAATCAGATAAACAAAAAGAAAAGTGCTTTAATAACATGAGGGTTGTGAGGGTTTGTTTATTTTCTTCATTTTTCTTGTGTGTGTGTGTGTGTGGGGGGGGGGGGGTGTTACATTTTAGGATTTTACTGACTCTTGACAACTAAATAAATGCTATCAAGCACAAAATATCAATAAAAGTTTTTACATTATAGTCCCTTCAAGGGCAAGGCATTGTTACAAAAGGCATTGTTACACCGTCAACAGAAGTGCTGTCGTGGCAAAAATACTTTAAAAGCTGTGGAATCTACAACTCTTCCTGGCTGACTGAGACAAGGCTTTACAAAGGAAGAAACCAACACCCCACTGACCACTACCAATTCAATTTAAGTTAAATTCAAGTTTATTTATATTGCGCCAAATCATGACGAGTCGTCTCAAGGCACTTCAAATAATAAACATTCCAAGACAGGTCAGTTCATTAAGCCAATCAGAAAAAAGTTTCCTATATAAGGAACCCAGCAAATTGCATCGAGTCACTGACTAGTGTCAGTGACTTTACAGCAGTCCTCATACTAAGCAAGCATGCGGCGACAGTGGAGAGGAAAACTCCTTTTTTAACAGGAAGAAACCTCCAGAGAAGCCTGGCTCAGTATAAGCAGCCATCTTCCACGACTCACTGGGAATCAAGAAGACAGAGCACACACACACACACACACACACACACACACACACACACACACACACACACACACACACACACACACACACACACACACACACACACACACACACACACACACACACACCAAGTAATGTTTCTATGGTTACATTGTGATTTCTAAGAAAATATTCTATTTGGTGAGACATAAACTTTATTGTATTTATCTAGTGAATCTATAATTAAACAGGTAAACAAGTAGACACACATTCAATGTCAAGGAAAGTAAAGTGTTATTATCCGGAGAGGGAGAATGATTAAATGGTTAGCAACAGTGTTCAAGATGATGGCCCCCTCCATGAGGCTACCACACCTCAGCAGAACATCATTGTAGCTTCTTCTGGGGAGAAAACCACTTAGAAAAAAAAAAGTTAACAGCTGAAATTGCAGGAAATAATACAGTTGAAGAGCAGATTGTAGCAGAAAGTAGTAGAGTGTGGAAAGTGGTCAGTATGTCCTTCAGCAGTCTAAGCCTATAGCAGCATAACTACAGAGGTAACTCTGGATAACCAATCCATTTAGATGGAGGCATGTTGGAGGCAGGGCAAGGGAGAGTCATCTTTACCGACTGTACACTCCACCTCCCTCTCCCACTTGTACAGATCTAGGCTAACATCAGATTTTAACCATAGGCCCTATCAAATAAAAATGTTTTAATCTTAGTCTTAAAAGTAGACAAGGTGTCTGCCTCACGGACTAAAGCTGGGAGTTGGTTCCACAAGAGAGGAGCCTGATAACTAGAAGATCTGCCTTCCATCCTATTTTTAGATTTTCTGGGAACCACCAGTAAACCTGCAGTCTGAGAGCAACGTGCTCGGTTAGGAACGTATGGAACAATCAGGTCACTGATGTATGATGGAGCTTGATTATTAAGAGCTTTATATGTGAGAAGGAGAATCTTAAAACCTATTCTGGATTTAAAATCAACCAATGTAGGGAAGCTAAAAGGAAATCCTACAAACCTGTTTAACATGGGATTTGAATGACATTTCCTGGTCGAAGATAACACCAAGCTTCCTTACTTTGTTCTCTGAGACAAATTTAATGCCATTCAGGTCAGGTGATTGACTAAGCAATTTCCTTTTCTGAATTTCAGGTCCAAAGATGAGAACATCGGTCTTGTCTTGATTTAAAAGCAAAAAGTTTTGAGTCATCCAATTTTTTATGTCTTCAAGACAAACCTGTAATCTTACTAACCGATTCGGTTCATCAGGGTTAATGGATAGATATAACTGAGTATCATCAGCATAACAGTGGAAGTTTATTCCATGCTGTATAATGATTTTACCAATTGGGAGCACATATATATAGTAAAAAGAATTGTCCAAGCACAGAACCCTGTGGTACTCCGCAAGTAACCCTGGAGTATGAAGAAGATTTGTCATGTACATTTACAAAATGAAATCTGTCAGACAGGTAGGATTTAAACCAGTCTAACGCTGTTCCTTTGATCCCTACAACATGTTCAAGCCTTTCTAAAAGAACATTGTGATCAACGGTGTCAAAAGCAGCACTGAGATCTAACAAGACTAGAACAGAGACAAGATTCTTATCTGAGGCCATGAGAATATCATTTGTAACTCTCACTAATGCAGTTTCAGTGCTGTGATACTCTCTAAAACAGACTGAAATTCTTCAAACAGATCATTAGTGTTTATATGCTCACATACTTGGATGGCCACTATTTTCTCAAGGACTTTGGATAAAAATGGAAGGTTAGATAACGGTTGGGATTGCATCTAAAATGCAAGTTGAAGGTTTAGATGAAGCTAATATTTTTGATAACTCTGAAAGCTCAACTGGATCAAAACGGTTCAAACACAGATGAGGTTCTACAGTTACCTCAGCTGCTGCCTCACTTACTGAGAAAGAGGAAATCACATTAAGGAGGATGCTAATGATTTTGTTTCTAATATGATTAATTTTACTTGTGAAAAATCCCATAAAGTCGTTGCTGCTGAGGGCTAAGGGAATAGATGATTCAGAGCTATGATTCTGTGTAAGTTTGGCAATTGTACTGAAAATAATTTTTGGATTATTCGTATTCTCTTCAATTAGCGATGAAAAATAAGCAGTTCTAGCTTGTTGAAGCTTATTTTTATAAAGCACAAGACTATTTTTCCAGGATAAGTAGGACTCCTCCTGGTGTGTAGAGCGCCGTGTTCTCTCCAATTTTCTAGAGTTTTGTTTTAAAGTTCGTAAATGAGAATTAAACCAGGGAGCCAACTTCCTGTCCCTAATCACCTTCTTTTTTAAAGGGGCAACATCATCTAATGCCACACGTAAAGAGGAAGTAACATGATGAACTAAAGCATCTACTCTCCTCTCAAGCACTGTAACAAAAGGCATTATGTGGGAAAGTGGCCATATTTTAAACACCTGATGGCACATGGCAAGACAATTGGGATTGTGGGACACTTGAGGGCTTACAAAATAAGAGAGATGGTCCTAAGCGCTACATCAAGGTAAAGTCAAGAGCTGTCAGTCTTTGAACGCTGCAATCTGGATGCACAAATGCACTCAAGAACATAGAGGAACACATACTGAAATTTGCTTTTTGCACTAAAGGCTGGAAATGCAAAAAATAAAGGACAAGATTTTTTAATATCCTTGAGCAAAAGTACCAAAGTCTTTTAAACCTCGGTGACTGCACACAAACAAGAAAATCAACTGCGCGTGCATATCAGAGAAGTTTAACAAGAGTTGCACACAAAGGAATCTAGTGATTTTGTGTTTGTTACAGTTGGCTGAAAAAGCCAAGTATTGTACAATTTTCCTCTTCGTGTATCCCCGTAAGACGCACATTTAGATGAAACATGTTGTCAAAAGAAAAGAAAATCAAAGTAAAGGTTGTTAAAGTTATAGGAAGCACCAAGCTGATGGATTAACGTGCGAAGATGCAGAGCTGCAGGCACACAATGTACTTTGTTTACTTATTCCCTTAATGTTCACCCAAAGAGCGGAAATCAAAAGAGAAAATTAAGCATTTTTAAAAGCAAAGTGCAGGGTGAATTTGTTTGAAATTGTGTTTACATGAATATGTAATCAGGGAAAGGTCAGGACATTTCTTTTTCAAAGATGCACTCTGCAACCAAAAGTGCTTGAGTTCTAAACATGTAGTGTTTTCTCCCAAAAGTACTTTTACATGATCACATGTGTAAGTATATGATCTGTAGAATCCTTTTGTCCTGTCTCATTCACTCTTCCTGTTCAGGGATGAATATCTGGATGCACAACAGCAAATTGAAAGTGCAAAAAGTAAACAAATGTGACCCTGTGACCACTAAAACCAACAAAACAGTAGAGGTCTCATTCAAAGTAACACCAAGTGACATCATCACTGGTCTCTAGCACTGTTACTAATGCAGGAACCAAATAACGAACATGGTTGCGAGTGTAATCGAGAGTTGCGGCACAATAAACACAATGAAATGTGACCCAGAGAGGCCACAGCAGAAAAGAGGCTCTGGCAGCTCGCTTGAATGTTTTCAGTTTTGCAGGTTCAGAACAATTCGTGAGCACCAGGACTCCGTGCACCCTCGAGCTGTTCAGGGAATATTTCTTGGCAACATGGACTCTAACACCTGGTGAGGATTATTCAAATGCCACAGCTTTGTAGATGAGCTTCATCCGGGTTAAACTTGCACTGTTTTAGGATGAAGCAACAAGATTATTTGAAGGGCGCTTGATGTCATTAAAGAAAGGAAACGGAGGATATGGGGCGACAGATGTTTCTACCCTTTGCCAGATGGTTGTTGTGTTTCTTTATACAGACTTAACCAACACAATGAAGCGGAAAGGATTTTAGTTTTTTTTCTTCAAAAAATAAAAATCTATGGAAATGCAACATAAGAAAGTGTTTTAGGGAGCAACTTCATGTTTTTTGTTCCCCAGAAAAGGAGATGGACTGACAACAGGTGGATGGCTCAGACTTTGGATGGCTGAGTTTGATAAGAGGAACTACAGGTGCTGCGAGGAGGAAGCTGGATGACATTTATTCCAGTGTTTATCTCAGATGTGAAAACCCCACTTTTTCATGTTCAGCCTGCATGTTAAACTAAAACTGATTATAATTAGAAAAAATTATTAGAAATTTGTTTTTCAGTAAAGTTAACCTGCTGTGTTTATATGTGATTGCATGTATTTGGTAGGAGGCAGAGGAGAAATTTCCTAACTGTAGCGTTCTTAAATCAAAAATACAAATAACTGAATATAAATCCATATAATTAAAAGAAAGGTGGTCGTCTCTGAAGCCAGAAGCGTTGCCATGGTGGCGATAGTGCGTTACTGAAACTCCGATGCCGCCAGTCTCAGATGGATTCATCTGGACTGTTAACTTCATAAGTAACGTTGCTTATGTAGTTGTCTGTGGAGCTGGAAAACAAGGTCACAGCGCAGTTGGTTGTTTCACAAGATTTCCCCGCATTCAAACGAGGAAGACCGTCATTAGTGCCAGAGCTTAATTTCACTGTATCCTATGAGTGGTCCAGGGTGTATACCTTCATGGGGAATGGGGATCAGCGGAGAAGGCGCAGGTAGCAGAAGGTGACATCACCCTCTGCTGCCCAAGGCTAAAAGGAAGTGACGCCACCAACATCCGGCGGTTACTCTGGCAAAGGCTGTTGTGAAACGTGGAAACACGTCAGCAAAGGCAACAACAAACCCATATAACTCTGTGTATAATGAAGAACAAAAAAAATGTATATGAAAGACTAATGTGTTGTCCTTAAGAATCCTCCTTCAGCACAAGTTGTTGTTTTCATTACCTCATGAATTTAGTTTTAAACTGTATTCATGTGGTTAATATTCTGTGCAACTTTAGAAACTACATATAAAAGCAGTTTTTTAGTTATATTGTACCAATAAACCCAGTCTTGTTTGACTCTCACCGACTTAATGGCTTAGTTTTAGTTATGATAGCAATGGTCTAGGACAAAAGATTAGCAATCATTTGTTATTTTAATAGGTTAGAATGATCACTAATATCTGAGGTCTGTGGAGATGTGAGAAATATTAATATTCCCCAAATTAAAAATTAAATTTTTGGTAAAGACACTTTAAAACTACACCAATACATCTCATGCACCATATTTCTCTGTTGTTTTGCACCAAATAAAAAGTAACAGGAAAACCTGCCCATTCATGAAAACAACATGCAAACTAAAAAGCCACAGCTGGTTTTTGAACCTGTGACCTCCATAGCAGAGTACCAGAGCTACTAGCTGTGCCACCATGATGCAACTATTGTTTACACTGCATGATCCTAAAATGAACTTTCCTAGTATGAACTTTGCATGGTTTGCCACGTGACTACATCTCTGAATATCTTATTCCTGTCCTCTTTGCTCTTCCCATCATCCTTCACACAAAATTTAAATCCAGTGGGGACTGGGCCTTCCAGGTTGTGGCTGGAAGAAAGCTGTGCTTTCACCTTGTCAGCTAATCAGGTTTCAGTTCATCCGTCAAATAGGCTGAGTGGCCTAGCTGCATCTCTTCGGCTCTTCGATATCCGTTCTCCTCGTAGTAGTCCAGAGAAATAAAATCTGACCGACTAGCAGAGATTTCAGAAGCTATCTGACTGATGAAACATTGTCCTCTGCTATAATGCTAACGCAGATAAACTGGAGCCGGGGATTGTTTACACCAGCTGTTTGAGCAGTTCCCAGTGTGACGTCTTCAGCTGCTCAGCACATACACCGGAAACTATCTTCTGTTCTAGCTGCTCTATTTAAAAACATTAGTGTAGTGGAGCACACCATAGGCTAATTGGCAATCAGCAGAGCCTGATTGGCAATAAACAATAGGTGCTTCATAAGCACAGATGCTGGAGAAGGACGGCAATGGAACAGGATCAGGAGGAGTGCACCAAGACGGCCACTGCCAGGACAATGATGGGACAATTAGACAACGACCGGACTAATTGCTGCGCAGCACTGGCTCTGAACCCCAAGTTGAGTGGATAAACTCTCAGGGATGGCCGGGCAGATTGCTAATCTCCCAAGACCAGCGGCCTCTGATGAGCCCCTGCTGATGGACGTGTGGCGAGGGGGAGCATGAGCACGAGGATCACCCCATCACAGAGGTCGACCAGGGGGCTCAGATGTCCAGGCCAGTCAGGATGGGCCTGCAAAACACTGGCTAGGGAACAACAGACGTGTGGGACGAAGAAGATAGGGACCAATTGTGCGTGTCTTCTTCTCCTGCCCTGATGACAGGGAAGTTCTTCCAGCTGGTGCTAGTCCCAGCCTAAGATGCTGGAGGACTGTTATGGAGGACACCAGGGGTTGATCAGTGATTAGTGGAGGCTTCAGGAGGTGCTTCATAGACACAGATGCTGGAGATGGAGGGGGAGACTAAAAGCAGCAAGGAATCTGAGTTTTCTTGTGATTGGGAAGGTCATGAGCCCCAAGGGCAGTGAGACGAGGGTTGAGACAAGCATTGAAAGAGCCAAGGGCTAATAAAGAGTACTGAATCTGCAAGCTGTGTGGTCTGAATGGTGTGGGTGTGCCCCAGTGTAGCTGATTCTGCTACAATCTATTTTTTTTTAAATCCAGCCTGAAAATCCAAATCCCTTTTTCGGCTGAGGTTATAACATTCAAAGGAATTTTGCTTCTGGCCGATATCTTTAATGCCAATATCGTGCTTATTGTATTTGTGTCACGTTGCGAGGATGGTTGGAACCCAAAATGCAGTTACCCAGGATGACACGAGGCAGGAGTTGATATAAAGTAAAATCCTTTTATTGTAGGATGAAACAAAAATAGATCCAAAAGGCAGGGAGCCAAAATCCAAAAATCCAGAAAAATTAGAACAAAGCTTACTTAGAGCACAAACTGGGGACGGGACAGGAAGCTCACACAGAGCACCAAAACAACGCTGACAAACAACAATGGACCGGCACAACACAGAGACAAGACAGGGCTTATATAGACTGGGAGGAGCAATTAGGGAAACAGGAAGCAGGTGTGTGGAGTGAGGCTGGAGGGGAAGCAGGTGACAACAATTATCTGGATGGGGAAGAGAACTAGTGGAGGGCAGATAAACCTAAAACTATATAAAACACAAAACTAAACCTAAAGACTGAGGGAAGAACTCACACACACACACACACACTAACACACACCTACACTCACACACACATACACTGAGCTGGGGAATGGACACGCACACACACACACGCACACTAACACACACATACACTCACACACACATACACTGAGCTGGGGAATGAAATACACACCGAGCTGGGGACAAAGAGGCTGGAGCTACAACTGGAGGGGCTGGGGATGACCTGAAGGGCTACAAACAGAAGACACAATAAATGAGACGCAGACAAAGGACACATGAGGGCGCTATGAGACACAAAAGGGGAATCTAGAGAGGGATGGAGAACATCAGGAGACACATGGGGAAAGACGCAGACGCAGACCATGACAATTTGTACTTGGCTTTGAAAGATCTTCAGAAAACCAGAAAACACTATAGATTAAGAGATTATGTTTTTTTTTTCAAATTAAACGCAAATAACCAAGAGATTTTCAAGGTTATATTTGTTATGAGAAATGTAGGAAGGACTAATTCAACTTTTTTGAGTATTACATTTAATTATAGCAAAATATCAATGATTATTAAACTATTGTATGACTTCATATAGAATGGTAGGTGATGTAGTTCAGGTCAAACCTACTGGGCAGCAGTAGCTCAACAGGTTGAGTGGGTTGTCCAGTAATCGGATGGTTGCAGGTTCGATCCCGGCTCCGGACAGAGAAATCTGCTGTTGTGACACTTAACCCACCTTGCCTGCTGGCGGTGGTCAGAGGCGGTGACCTCTGCCAGCGAGGTGACGTTCCATGTCCCAAAAACCAGTTTCCTTGTCCGGGAATCGGCCCGCCAAGGCTCCCGCCTCTGTCTGCCAACCAATCCACACTGTACCGGACCCTTCATGTCCGGGTGGTGGGTCCACAGTGGGTCCACAGTTGGATGAGCCCATGTATCCGGATCGGGCTGTGCCCGGCCGGGCCCCATGGGCAAAAGCCCGGCCACCAGGCGCTCGCTCACGGGCCCCAACCCCAGGCCTGGCTCGAGGGTGAGACCCCGGTAACCCTCTGGGCCGGGTACTCCGACTCTTTGATTGTACATCCATGAAAGAGTCAACATGAGTAAATTTTTACAAACATCACTAGGCTGAGCCTTATTTGTACTCTCACAGTTGGGTTTCATTTCATTCTGTTTATATTGTTTCTCATTGCCTGCTTGTATAAAGTAATTACTTTTGAGTACGTTAAGGATTTCAGTCCAACTGTAAGATTTCATTAAATGTTTGCCTCTCCTGTCCTGGATGTATTATGTAAGAGAGGCACCGGATGGGGCCTTGGGTATTTCAGCACAAAAGCCTAATCTCAGTACAGGAACAGTCCCAGAAAGCTGTAGGCTGGTAATTAGGCCAGATAACTAAATAGCTATTAACCTCATTGTTTTTACTGTTACGTGCTAATATTAGACTGTTTAATTAGACTTCCATGGGCAATTTCATGGCCTGTTTCTGTCTGTTCCACATAAATGAGACAGCGTTTTGCTGCAGAGATGCATGCTTTCACAAATGATTTTAGCAATTTTGTTATTATATTCAAAAAATATATTTTTGAATAATGTATCTACATTTATTTTTGTGGTGATTATGGTAATATTGGATCTATTCTTCTTCATTCAAGAATGTAAAGATGTTTCATTTCAGTTTTAAGACAGGCACTCTTTTGGAGCCATGGCACTACCTCATAAACAGCACCTCGCAAATGAGGTAGAACAGATCTTATGAACTGCTCTGCTTGCTAAACACTTGTTGCCAGTGCCTTTTATATTGTTTTGCAGGCAAGACACATCAGGCCTTCAAAGGCATGCAGCAAATGCTGACAAATACAAATTATGAGAATGGCAGGAATGATGGAATAGCAAGATGTCAGAAGAATAGATGAAAGGGGAATATAGAGAAGGAGAAGGAGGGAGTAGACTATTGCTTCCATGATGTATTGGTTTGCCGCATCCTCTATGGTGTGGCTGTTTGTTATCTGTCAGAGTCACAGCAGAGAGGAAGGGTAGGGGGCATGCAACGCTAACTAGTCTTCGCAGAGTTGACATTTATTAGCACTGAATAAATTATGCTTAATAGACCACCTGAGATCTAAACATATACACAGAGAAACAAGACATAATATTTTCCCCAGATTAAGCTAATGTATTGGGTTGCAATACTCGTTTTACTGGTTGTGCAACATATAGAGCTCCGGACGTCACGTGGCTCTCAGAGAGTAGACGCCATGTTGGCAGGCAAACAAGGTAAACAAAATGAACAGGATTGGCTTGGATTTTACTCCGTCAGTTTATTTCACACTATAAAACCGAAGAAATCGTTTTATATAGTCAGAAATTAAATAAACTAAACATCTCCGACCCTTACTATGCCCCTGGGATACTTTTTAAAATGCCAGCTGTCAGAGCGGACCTCTTACTGGATTTGAGATACCCTGACATTTATAATTTTCTTGTTAATTTTACCTCGTCCAACTCTGGAGCATCGCTAAGAGCATATAAAAGCCTGGAGAGATACAAATGGTCTCAATCAGGGTTTGTTGTCAGTATCCAGATCTGGATTCATCCTGCAAAGGACAGCGCTGTTGTCACCAGGAGGGTAAGTGGAGATTTTTGTTACCATAAGCAACAGCCCGTTGCACGGTTATGTCTGTGTGAAACGTTGTGTGTGTTCATAAACCTCAAAAAAATAACTTCAGTATTTTCTTAAAACATAGTTGTGAAACAGAACTGTCAACTTGCATCACTTAACTCTTTAGATGCCAAAGGTGCAAAATTGCGACCAGCAACATTTCTGACTGTAACAAGCCACAGTTACCGATTTGATCATTTATTCTGCCAGGAGATGGCAGACATCTGTAACTTCAATCTAAGGCACCTTTAATGTGTGTTATCATGTAAAATATTGGAGTAAATACAGTTTGAAATAATTAAATTTAATTTGGCGCTTTCCGGATCTTGGGGAATCCTGCAGAAGACTCTTCCCTTATCTCATCCGCGTTTGTTCTGCATCCTGGGGCACAACAGGAATCTACCATATTTCTCGTTTGATTGACTTTTCTGACAATAACAAATAGCCTAGCTACAGGCTTCTGCCTGCCAAGATGGCGCCGTTCGATTTGAACTGTTCCATGCCAGGAGAAGTGATGTCAAATCCCGGAGCTCTATACAGAGACAAAATGCAATTTAATAACAGGCAGCTTGTGGTAAATTAATTAATGCTATTACCATCAATTTACCAGAACATTTTTTCCAGATATACAAATACTTCTGTCATTATACAATGGTTACATTGAACATACTCATATATGTAATTTTGTAGTATGTTGGATGAATTGAAGTTCTATCAGATAAATCAAATGCACACTTTATTTTTACAGCACTTTATACAACCTTCACGGATGTCCAAAATGCTCAACACAACTGTAAAATAAGATAAAACACTGAAAACTAGACAATTTCTTAAGAAATTTGGAATGGCGCCTTCCCACTGGTACAAGATGGTGGCCATGTGTTATAGAGGCCTAAACTAATTATATCAGGATGATGTCATGGTTTGTGCTGAGCTAACCTCTGTTTGGATCTGAGCCTTTCTTTTGCAAGTGGGCGTGTCTTGGAGAGCAGCTGTCGCTGATCGTCTCATCAGTGGTCAGGGGATTTAAGGAGCGGCGTGACAACTCACCAGTGCCGGATGATTACTCAGTCTTGAGTAGTTGCCAGCGAATGCTTGCCTGCCTACGATTATGTTTGTTCTCAGTTCGTTGCTGTCCTCATATTAATCTGCCCTATTCTCCTGACCAACCCAGGTTCTTCTCATCTGCCAAGAACACCTTTCTACAATACTCCTCGGATCAAAAGTCTGCCTTTCAGCCACGACCGCTTGCCTCTATGGCATCAGAATTCCGTCAAAACTCGTGCACGCGTATTGTCCACATATGCCTCTAACATCTGCTCTCCACCGCTCACCTGCCTGCCCAGAAACACCCGGACTCCAAGTCTCCCTTGCTCAGCTCCTAGTCTCTATCTCTCGACCACCCCGCTCAGCCAGACCTGACTTTCCCTCTCGGAAGCGCCTGGAAACCGTAATCCCCTCCTCCCTTGTTTGTTTGCAATTAACTTCAAGACACTCAAGCCTGTTTTCCCCTCAGAACCAGTCGAAGCCTCCAAAACCCGGATCTCGGCTTTCACCTCAACCAAGCATAATAAATACTATTATTTTACCTACCTTTTGTCTCCGTGTGTCACAACGTGCGCGGAGTGGAGCGGAGGAAAGGCGTGGATCCAGACCGGGGAGGAAACAGGCAGGCAGGTAGGATATCTTAACATGGGTTTATTAAGCACGCTGACACTGGAACAATGACACCACAAGGAACACAGAACAGCAGGGGTTTAAATACATGAGGAACAGGAGCTATGGTGATTGGGAAACAAGAGGCAGGTGGGAGCAATTAACGGAGACACAGACTACAACCTAGGAGAAGACAGGACAGGGTGTGACAGTACCCCCCCCCCCTCAAAGGGCGGATCCCAGACGCCCACAGGAACAAGGAGCAGGGCGGGGGGAGGGGGACCCGGAGGGAGGGCCCAGAGGACGATGGAGAGGCGGCAGGGAACGGCAGGGAACGGCAGAGTCCGGGTGCCGGCGCCTGAGGCAGATGAGGTGACGGGCCCTTGGAGGCCGGCGCCTGCGGCAGAAGATGAGGCGACGGGCCCTTGGAGGCCGGCGCCTGCGGTAGATGAGGAGGCGACGGGCCCTTGGAGGTCGGCGCCTGCGGCAGATGAGGAGGCGACGGGCCCTTGGAGGCCGGCGCCTGCGGCAGATGAGGAGGCGACGGGCCCTTGGAGGCCGGCGCCTGCGGCAGATGAGGAGGCGACGGGCCCTTGGAGGCCGGCGCCTGTGGCAGAAGAGGAGGCGACGGGCCCTTGGAGGCCGGCGCCTGCGGCAGAAGAGGAGGCGACGGGTCCTTGGAGGCCAGCGCCTGCGGCAGAGGAGGAGCTCTGCAGGCTGGGCCGGCGACAAAGTCACTGCAGGCTGGGCCGGCGACAAAGTCACTGCAGGCTGGGCCAGCGACAAAGTCACTGCAGGCTGGGCCGGCGACAAAGTCACTGCAGGCTGGGCCGGCGTTGCCCTCAAAACCACCATCGGAACTGGAGACCGTGGAGACGCCGGGCTGGACGGAGCGTCGGCCTCTTGAGTGCAAAGAGCATCCCCAGACGAGACGGCGACATCATCAGACGAGCTGACTTCAGAGGACGAGGCGGCGGTGACGTCATCAGAGGAGGAGGCGACGTCATCAGACGGGACGTCATCAGAAGAGGAGGCGACGTCATCAGACGAGCCGACTTCAGAGGACGAGGCGACGGCGACGTCATCAGACGAGCCGACTTCAGAGGACGAGGCGACGGCGACGTCATCAGACGAGCCGACTTCAGAGGACGAGGCGGCGGCGACGTCATCAGAGGAGGAGGCGACGTCATCAGACGGGACGTCATCAGAAGAGGAGGCAACGTCAGACGGGACGTCATCAGAGGTGACGTCATCAGAAGAGGAGGCGACGTCATCGGACGTGACGTCATCAGAAGAGGAGGCGACGTCATCGGACGGGACGTCATCAGAAGAGGAGGCGACGTCATCGGACGGGACGTCATCAGAAGAGGAGGCGACGTCATCAGAAGAGGAGGCGACGTCATCAGAAGAGGAGGCGACGTCATCGGACGGGACGTCATCAGAAGAGGAGGCGACGTCATCGGACGGGACGTCAACAGAAGAGGAGGCGACGTCATCGGACGGGACGTCATCAGAAGAGGAGGCGACGTCATCGGACGGGACGTCATCAGAAGAGGAGGCGACGTCATCGGACGGGACGTCATCGGACGGGACGTCATCAGAAGAGGAGGCGACGTCATCGGACGGGACGTCATCAGAAGAGGAGGCGACGTCATCGGACGGGACGTCATCAGAAGAGGAGGCGACGTCATCGGACGGGACGTCATCAGAAGAGGAGGCGACGTCATCGGACGGGACGTCATCAGGGGCGACGACGTCATCGGACACGTCGTCATCAGGGGCGACGACTTCGGACACGTCGTCATCAGGGGCAACGACTTCGGACACGTCGTCAGCAGGGGCGACGACTTCGGACACGTCGTCATCAGGGGCGACGACTTCGGACACGTCGTCATCAGGGGCGACGACTTCGGACATGTCGTCATCAGGGGCGACGACTTCGGACACGTCGTCATCAGGGGCGACGACTTCGGACACGTCGTCATCAGGGGCGATGACTTCGGACACGTCGTCATCAGGGGCGTCGACTTCAGAACAGGACGGGGCGTCGACTTCAGAACAGGACGGGGCGTCGACTTCAGAACAGGACGGGGCGTCGACTTCAGAACAGGACGGGGCGTCGACTTCAGAACAGGAAGGGGCGTCGACTTCAGAAGAGGAAGGGGCGTCGACTTCAGAACAGGAAGGGGCGTCGACTTCAGAACAGGAAGGGGCGTCGACCACCATCGACTTCGGGTCCAGGGGCGTCGACTTCTGGTCCTTCGATTTTCGGACCGTCGACCTCTGGACCGCTGGCCTCTGGACCGGAACCGGAACCGTCTGCTTCTGGCCCGGAGGAGTCGGCTTCTGGTCCCTCGACTTCTGGACCGCCGAGTTTTGGACCGGATCCGGCTCCATCTGCTTCCGGGTCGGTACCCTCCGTCTCTCGGCCCGCTCCGTCGGCTTATGGGCCGGTGCCGTCTGCTTCTTGGCCGGTGGCAGAGCCGCTGCTAGGAGGGCTTGGAGCGTTGAGGAGAGGTGGGAGGTCAGCTCGTCCAGCTGTAGCTCCCTGAGGCTGAGCGTCCAACGGAGCTGGGCCAGCTCAGCCCGCTGACCGGCGAGCTCCGCTGGGGGAACCCCGCGCTCGCTCCTCTGGCCCTGGGACGAGGAGGATAGGGCGTCCAGGTGAGACTCCTTGCGGCTGAGGAGCTCGCGGAACCGGCCGAGCTCCGCCCGTTGCTCCATCAGCCGGGCCGCGATTGCTGCTCCTTCCTCTGCAACCGACGGGGGCTCCAGTTCGGCAGGAGACGGGACTGGTGGTCTGGCCGGGGGCGTGTCCGAACTGCCGCGCCGGGCACGGCCAGCGGCGGGCTCGAAGCTCCGTCCAGAAGCGCTGGGCTGTGGTGGCTTCCGGCGTCTCTCCCCACGCCGTGGACCGACTCCGGGGGAACAGATCGCCAGCCTCGTGCCCTCATAGCTGGAGCGATATGGCAGCGGCTCCCGGTCCAAACATGCCTCCGGTTCCGGGAGGACAGGGAGGAACGCTGCGGCCGAAGGTCGGCGACGCCAGCGGCGGCGAGGCGGAGCTGGGGCAGAAGGAGATGGAGAAGCTGGCCGGTGGTCGGACGTGAGCCACTGGAGCAGGTTCTCCCAGGGCAGAATCTCCCGGCTGGATCCATCAACGGGTTCGGGTGGTGTCATTCTGTCACAACGTGCGCGGAGTGGAGCGGAGGAAAGGCGTGGATCCAGACCGGGGAGGAAACAGGCAGGCAGGTAGGATATCTTAACATGGGTTTATTAAGCACGCTGACACTGGAACAATAACACCACAAGGAACACAGAACAGCAGGGGTTTAAATACATGAGGAACAGGAGCTATGGTGATTGGGAAACAAGAGGCAGGTGGGAGCAATTAACGGAGACACAGACTACAACCTAGGAGAAGACAGGACAGGGTGTGACACCGTGGTGATTCTTCATGTCGTGGGTCTAAAAACTACCCCCCAACATGACAGATGGCACTGGGGTGATCACCCCAAAATCATAATAATAAGGTAATGTTGGGGTGATCGCTCCAAAATCATGATATACCACACCTCCCACGGGCAAGCCAGTCGTTTTGATATAACGTTTGTGGGGGTGCACGCCCCTAATAAGGGCAAGGCAAGTTAAGGCAGCTTTATTTGTATAGCACATTTTGTACGCAGAGGCAATTCAATGTGGTTTCCATTAGCAATAAACATTTAAATCAGTGTGACAGAAAATACAATTTAAAAATGAAAACAGAACAAAGTTAAAGTTAAAGAGTGAGGAAATAAAGTGCAGAAGATGCAGCATAAGAACATTTATTCAAAGGCTGATGAAAACATAAAGGTTTTCAATTATGATTTTAAAAGTTTGTAGTTGGGGCACATATGAGGTCATGAGGAAGCTGATTCCATCTGTGTGCAGCCACAAGCAGCTTTACCTTGTTTGGTTCTGACCCGGGGTTATACCAGTTGACCGTTTCTTAAGGATCTCAAAGCCCTGCTGGGCGTATATACCTGAAGGAGATCTGACATGTATTCTGGCCTCATGCCATTGAGTGATTTATAAACTACTAGAAGTATGTTGAAATTGATTCTGTAGTTTACTGGTAACCAGTGTAAAGATTTTAGAACAGGAGTGATGTGCTCAGTTCTCTTGGTTCTTGTTAAGACTCTAGCAGCAGCATTCTGAATTAGCTGCAGTTGCTTCACATCTTTTTGGGAAGACCAGTGGGCCCCTGGGCCTGTGCCCAGTTTGCCCATATTATAATCCGGCCTTGTCTCTGTCTTACATTGTCATGGGTTCATAACCCTTCAATCCACGCCGTCAATAGTATTATAATTAATGGTGTGTATCTAAATAATATGGGAAACCATCCATACATATTGGCCTAAGTCTAAGTCTGTCGAGAGAGAGAGAGAGAGAGAGAGAGAGAGAGAGAGAGAGAGAGAGAGAGAGAGAGAGAGAGAGAGAGAGAGAGAGAGATTTTCCTATATATTTTAATCATAATTAGTCCTGATGGCTTGTACATTAAGGAGATACTTGGCAGTTTGGCTCGCTTTTAGCACCCCTGCTGCCCGTTTAGCAGAACATACAGCTACACTTAACTCCTCGCTGTGCGTTCATTTGCTTAACACCTTAATATAGTTGCTGATATGTCTCCTCAGCCTTCATTGGTTATGAACAGGTGCAGTTCATCACTAATTCAAACAAATCAGCTCTGTTCATGATCTAAAATCAATCAATCAATCAATCAATCAATCAATCAAATTTGTATGCACGTATATTTTTTTATACATACATCCTCTTCACCTTATCCAGGGTGACGTCATGGGGGCTGCAGCCTTAGCAGAGAGCCTAGACTTCCCTCTCTCTGCCACATGGGTCAATTCTTCCAGAGGAATTCCAAGGCATTCCTTGGCCAGCTGAAAATCATGTCCTGGGTCTTTCTTTGGGTCTCCTGTTGAACGTGCCCAGAAAACCTCACCAGGGAAGCGTCTAGAAGGCATCCTAGCTAGATCCCTGAGCCACCTATAACCTGGCTCCTCTCGATGTGGAGGAGCAGTGGATCTACTCCGAGCCCCTCCCTGATGACAGAGCTTCTCGCCATATCTCTGTGGGAGAGCCCAGACACCCTGCAGAGGTATATATATATATATAAAACCAATAATTTTTGGTGCAAAAACATTAGAGTAAATCAGTTCTTAATGGGGTGTTTTTTTACCCAAAAGGCTGGTTGCTAAGCCATGGACATTTAAAGCCAATTTAAATAAGAAAAATTGAAGTTATTTATATATTTTTTAATAAAAAAAAGCTACAAGAATAACTCAAAATCTTCCAGATTTCAGTTGCAAATCAGAGTTGGTTAATGGGGACAACCCCTAAAACTTCAGGCATTTTTAGTGACAGCATCTGTATGAAGCCCCCTCTGAGCCAGCAAGTTTGATTTCATCACCCTTTGACAGACATCCACAGATTTCATCAGGCATCTAATCATCCTTAAAACAAATGGAGATGCGTTCTGTAATCAGCCATATGCATGTCATCAAAACAAAATAATGGAGTTGGGCAGCAACTTTTGAATTGTAATTATTTTTTTCAACGCCCACTCAACTTCCTTGCACAGCAGTTGGCGGTGAGACCCTCTGAGCATTCTCATCTTCTAGCAGAGAGGAAGGTTTTTTTTTATATATATAGAGCGAAAAATCACGACAAGAGTCGTCTCAAGGCACTTCGCATAATAAACATTCCAATTCACAGTTCATTAAGCCAATCAGAAATAATGTTTCCTATATAAGAAACCCAGCAAATTGCATCAAGTCACTGACTAGTGTCAGTGACTATACAGCAATCCTCATACTAAGCAAGCATGCAGCAACAGTGGAGAGGAAAACTCCCTTTTAACAGGAAGAAACCTCCAGAGAATCCTGGCTCAGTATAAGCAGCCATCCTCCACGGCTCACTGGGTGAGGTGAAGTGGAAGTATCCACTTGTTATCAGGGAACTGAAGCCACTGTACATAATTAATGTTCCCTTTTCTAAAAGGCAGACCATCAATGAACCTCTTTAGGGATGGAAGACAAAAATGATAATGGTATCATCTTCAGCCTCAAGGTTTAAATGGTCGTTTTAGCTATAGTTATTAAGCCTGTCTCACGTCAAATGTTCAAAATTTGAGTGGCACAAGAATGAAGCCACGCAGCACTTGCATTCATCCCATTGGCTAATGACAGTTTTGATTAAACAAAATCCTCTTCATCCATTTGTCTGCTGTTGGGACAATACTTTAGGAAATAGGTTCAATTAGATTAATTAAGAACAGCCTAGATTGATCTGATGCATGCATATCTATGGCGACGTCACTTCCTTCCTTCTCCGTTTACCCACAGGCAGCAGAGGGCGACACTGCCCATGTGGGCACTCTGCCACGTGGGCACAGAACCATGAACAGAGACGAGGGGTCTATACATTGGATCACGCATTGGAACCGTGTCATCAGTGAGGAGAGCGGGGGCAGCAGAGGGCGCCCTGCTGCCCGCGGATAAACCGAGAAGGAGCGGCATCACCATTAGCGTATAGCTCTGATGAAGACAGCAGGAGTGGTCAAAACTGTCAGCAAGGTAAATAAACTTTTCCTGTGTTTGAAAAAGAAACTAAGAATGTTGGCACTTAAATTTTTTTGCCACCTCAGATTCAAGAGGAGCATTGTGGTTTTCATCCTGGCCGTGGAACACTGGACCAGCTCTAAGGGGTCCTCAAGGGTGTGTGGGAGTTCACCCAACCAATCTACATGTGTTTTGTGGACTCTGCGAAAGTGTGTGTCCCTCAAGGAGCCCTGTGGAGGAACTCCTGGAGTATGGGGTACCAGGCCCTCTGATACGGGCTGTTAAGTCCCTGTATGACTGGTGTCAGAGCTTGGTCTGCATTGCCAGCAGTTACTTGGGCTCGTTCCCAGTGAGAGTTGAACTCCACCAAAGCTGCCCTTTGTCACCAATATTTTTCATAACTTTTATGGACAGGATTTCTAGGTGCAGCCAAGGTGGTGAGGGGATCTGATTTGGGTGCCTAAGGATCAAAACTCTGCTTCAGCTCTCAAACTTCACACTCTTCCTGAGTTTGCATTTGTAAATCTCTAAAGAAAAAACTGCACAAGGGAGCAGTATATGTATATTTAGGGGTTGGGCAGGGATCCAAAGAGATGCAATGGTACCATAATCCAGGAACTGATTCACTGTAGCAACAAGGCTAAGTCCAGGTAGATGGGCTGGTGATGTTTTTTATGTCTGAGGAATAACAAAGAAGCTTGTGACCTCAGTTCGTCCAAGATGTTATACTGGAACAACAAGAATCAACATAATGGACAATACTTAAACCACCAAATGGTTCCCGAGCGCGGCTGTGTCTGCAGCTCACCGCTCCCCCAGGGGATTGGTCAAATGCGGAGAACAAATTTCACACACACTGATCCTTTTTCAGTGAAACGAATGGATTATATGATGTAACTCTGACTGAATAATTATCTAAGTGAGTAGGTTTGATAACAAATTTCTTACCAGTATACAGATCTGACATTTTTTTGTCAGAACAGGACAAATCAGATTCAATGTGCTTTCTGTCACCCTAAATCCAATCCATATCTGATGTTTTTATTACTTAAGTTTGTATGAACAGTACATTTTGTTATATTTCCACCACAGTGTCAATACATTATTAGAGTTTATACCGAGTCAGACTGCAGACACGATAGCTTGGTTACAAGTTTTTCTTCTCATGTTTATTGCAGAACACAGAAGTAACACACATATAACTGGGCGTGGTGCCCCCTACCGGCGATGACTTGCATAACACACAATAACTCTTGGTCCATACATAACATCTCCTCCCCACTAAGCTATGCGACCCTAGCACCACCCACAGAAACATTTCCATAACCAAAGTAGTGCCTTTTTTATTACTACAACATTCATGAAAAACTGGAACTAATGTTTCTTTCTGTATGAATTGTTTTGTAGTTGAGAACAATGTCTCTGAAAACCAACATTCTCACTGAACTACTTAATACGTTCACCCATCCCGACAACGAGCGGGGGGCTTGGTGACTCTCACTGGGTAACGTCTCACAGACTCTGTAACCTGTGTACAGTCAGTCGGTGCTGGTTTAAGAGACTGGGGTGTTTCTGGAGGTGAGGTGGTCCCCAGAACTTGTTCAACAGTCTCTTCCTGCAGAGATGTACAAGGGTGAAGCATGGTGTCACTACCACTCTGGGCTGGTGACATCTGAGAGCTTGTCGGAGGATCTATTGTGACCTGTTGAGATCCTGACTCCGGTCGTGTCAGCATCTGATCTACATGACGTTTCCACACACCTTGGGCTCCCACATTCACCTTGTATGACACTGGCCCAGTCTTCTCCAGTATGACACCGTGCGTCCAGTTGTCCTCTCCCTTCCTATAATCACGCACCAGGACAGACTCTCCCACAGTGAACCATCTGTCCCGAGAGTGTTGCTGTCGGCATTGTTGTTGAGCATCTTGTGACCTACGCACTGTTCCGGCCACACTGGGCTTCAGAAAATCCAGTCGAGAGCGCAGCTTGCGTCTGAAGAACAACATGGCTGGCGTTTCTCTAGTTGTTGCATGGGGAGTGTTGCGATATGTCAAAAGAAACGTGTCCAGGCGTTGTTGCACAGGTGCTGTACCCCTGGAAGCTTTCAGTGCATGCTTGAATGTCTTAACAAAATGATCAGCCAACCCATTAGTGGCAGGATTGTACGGCGCGGAGCGAATGTGTTTGACTCCATAAGCTTTCAGGAACACCCTACAGTAAATTCCTCAGAACAGAACTGCGGTCTGTTATCACTCGCCAGAATGTGGGGAAGGCCATGACGACTAAAGAGACCCCGCAGCACTTGTATGGTTTTACCAGTTGTGGTGCTATCCATAATATGCACCTCAGACCACTTCGAACTGGCATCTACCACCACCAGGTACATGTGACCTTCAAATGGACCCGCAAAATCCACATGGATCCGTTCCCACGGACATGAAGGCCACAACCAAGGGTGCAGGGGTGCTAACCCAGGCTCTTTTTGCACACACTGACAAGAGTGGCAGGCTTTAGCTTGAAGCTCAATCTGAGAATCAATCCCAGGCCACCAAACATAGCTGCGAGCTAAGCTCTTCATCCTCACCATCCCTAGATGTGCAGTGTGGAGCTCTTGCAGGACGCAAGAGCGCAGCTTAGGTGAGAACAGGACAAATCAGATTCAATGTGCTTTCTGTCACGTGATGTCATCTGATGCGGCTCTCTGTGCTCTTAAAATAATGAATTGATATTTAAATAAAAAGCTTTATATTTTACTGCATTAATTTTACATCTGTATGCCAATTCTAAATGTAAAGATTATCTGCGTAAACCTGAACAGTTCCGACCCGGTCTTACTGTGAGACCGGGTTGACGCGTCACGCTTGTGCGTAATCATATGCGCTTCCTGAGCTGGAGGATGTCAGATTCTGGGATTCTCCTCAGACGGCTCCTGGATGCGTCGCCACATTGGAGACAGGAACAAGCACTATTCAGCCAAAGTTTCATAATCAGGGAACATTTTCTAAGACAGGGTTTGGAAAACACTCGCTTCAGTGGGAGGAACCTTCTCACATGCGCTCTGGTTCTGAGAGCCTGGATTTGTATTCTGAACAGTCTAAACATGTTTTTAAAAGAAACGTATGACAAAAGTGGTACCTGCTCAGTAAAACCACCAACAGGGTGAAAAATATCAAAATATTGTAGCAGAGACGGGCTACAACTTCTGGATCATCTTTATATAAATCGTTTTGTTGATTATCTTCTAATGAAAGATAACTTTGACGTACACGAGCGACCAGGCGCGTTGCAAGATTTTCAAAAGTGTGGGAGATGTTGTCTGTGCCTAAAATAATTTGATGTTATTCACCTTGTTATAACCCTTGTTTCCATAATAGCGGAGCAGGTGCGAATTTTAGACGCGTCACGCATGTCTCCGTTTTAAACATGTTTAAACTGTTCAGAATACAAATCCAGGCTCTGTCTCGTTAGATTGGTGTAACTAAAGTTTGTACTGAATGAAACTTTACATTAAACCATGTTGAAAAGAAAAGGATCCGATTAAATCATTTCCCCCTCATTTACAGTCACGACGTACAGCGCAGTGCGCATGGCTTTGGGGTTAATCAAGTTTAGTTGTTTCTCTTTGCAACAATCTTCACAAGAAGGCAAAACAGTTAAATGGCAGGTTACAGATATTTCCATTTGACTGTATTTTGATGGATAAACTCAAGGATGCTGGCTGTTTTGAAAGAATTACCCCGACGCACACTGATGCGCATGGATGAGCTTGGAAAAATGTTCTTTTTATGAAATTATGAAACTTTGGCTGAACAGCGCTTTTTCCCGTCTCTAATATGGAGACGCATGACGCATCCAGTCTGAGGCAGAATAGCAGCGCAGAAAGCACCTGTAGAGACATTTGATTACGCACAAAGTTTATGTGGAGCAGAAGCGGTCGGGCCACGGCAGGTGGAATGTTCCTAGCCTAGATGAAGTGAAACTGTTTAATTGTAACATTAATATGTTACTGGACACGCTGGTCTGGTTGGAAGTGGAAAACACACACACACACACACACACACACACACACACACACACACACACACACACACACACACACACACACCAATTAAAATAATGCTGATAGCATGGACTAGAAGACAGGTGATGGTTTTATTTAAATGATGATCAGGCTGCTGTAAAATGTAATCTCCATCCACATCCAGACGGAATAATCCTCTATTCTATTTGCTCTGCTCTTGTCTGGGCTGATCAGCTGATGGTGCGCGCGGCGCGCCTAACGGCTGTGGTGCACATTTTACGCATTTGGAGAGATGGGCTGGATGCTTTGCTTTCACTGGAAGATGGTCCACTTAACGCACGGGTGTAGACTACATATTAATGACAAATGAATGAAAATTAAACTGGGAGTTTTTACTTCATATTTTAGAAATAAAAATGACGGGGTAAAACATTTATGACGTATTTTTAAACGAAATTTTCTAGCGCGACCTGCCTGCTTCACTTAAGTCACTGCTTATTAAGGTCCGTCCAAAATGACCGTGGCCCACCCAAAAATGAAAACCTGGCGCCGCGCCTGTTATAAACCTCTGCAAATTGTTGTTCTTCACTTTATCAAACTCAGACTTTGTACAGCTAATGTCAAGATGTAAAATGATGAATTCAGTCGAGCTCTTCCGTCCCTCCCTCTCCTGCTCTCCTGGAAACCCGACATTGGCTGTCAGAAGCGGGAGGTGAAGAAGGAGATGAGGCAAACAGAGTGAGTGCGACATAAAGAAACTAGACTGGTGTGGAGGTGAGCAAAACAGCTGGAAAAGTGTGGGTGTTGAATCCCCCACGGGTGCGATGTCCATGCGAGCGACCGGTACCTGCTGCTGTCACCTGGTTGTGAGCAGCTCTCTGCTGTCTGAGGGTAGGCCCCGACCACAACGCCGCGGCTGCTGCTGTGTTTTCTTTACTGTGGGAAACGGGTAATAATGGCTCTTTGATGGGAACAGGTTGCCGACCCCGGTATAAGATCTGAGCTGGTAAAACAAAAATCCTCATCAGCAGGCTTTTTTGAAAGTGGGGGGGACACAGCTGCCAATCACAAATTTTGCCGGGGACATGTCCCCGGCATCCTCGGTTAAAATGACGCCTATGCTCATAAGGTGAATATATATGAACCCAGGTAGCAGTTTTTCTTTAGGATTGAGAGAAGATGCAGGAAGATAATAAACAGGCAGGACAGAAAAATAGTCAAATAAAAACAAGTTAGTTTTTGTACCTGGTGGTTGCAACAGACACCATTGAAGGTAATCAGAAGTGAGGAACAGAAAATGAAATTATTACTTTAATGTTTAGAGCAGCAGCAACTCTGAGAGGCTGCTGGCGCATCAGTGAGTTTGCGGCCGCTGTGCAGGGGGAGGGGGAGAGGGCTGAAGCAGAAACTACCGTTGTTAAAAGAAATGTGTTTAACTTTGAAAATGTGGGCGCAATTTTAATTGTCAAAAACTCCAACGAACCATTAGTTCATTTTGCTCAAATAGAAATTGTGGCCTGCCTCTAATTCTGGTCCTCCTTCCAATAAAGGCCTGGAGCTTGATGAGCTTGAGTCAAATACAGGCCCGGGCCTGTATTAGAGGATTTACGGTATGTTCAGCGCCTTGGGCTCCTGTAAAGGCAGTGGAAGGTGTTACTTAAATAAAAATTGATTGAGAAAATTTTGAAGTGTCAGAGAGACCATTGTGTTTCACCCAATCCCCCATCTAAGAAAATAAAAAATAAAATAAAAAACAATTAAAAAATAAATCATAAATATATTTGTTTTTAAACTGATTTAGCCATTACACCTTAATTAGACAATAAAGTAACTGGCTAATTACAGAAAGGTAATCAGTACCTCAATAATGTTAGTGACACACTGATTTTTTTTTTCACCCTTCAGGAACAGATGACCAAGAAGGGGGTCATCAAATGGCTCTGGAGCAAAGCAGTTGTCAGTGAAATTATTTTTTCAGTGGGCTTCAGGCCAGGCACATGTGCCACTAACAGACACAGAAAGAGAATTTTACAAGATAACTGTAAATTTTGATCACGACGGTACCACCCGGTATGGACCACACTTTGTGCTTTCCTGTTAATGGATGTGCTGTTGCAATCACCTTACCTACACGGCACGTTACTACATACACTGACTTTGAAAGTCGGCTTACTCAGGCAGTCTGTGATGGATTTGATTTTAGCAGACATTAAATGAAAACAAGATGGCCACTGTTCTGGGTTCAGGTTACTGTATAATTGTTCAAATTTAACTTTGAATCCAAAAAGACAAATTGTTTTGTTAAATAATGTAATGTTTTGGGGCTAGAAAGCGACATTGTTACATGAATCAATAAAGTTAGGCCTATTGCCATTTCAAATACATGTTATGTATTTCTTTTGTAACATTAAAAAAGCACTGGAAATGATCTCTTGAATTTTTATTTCAAGTACACATTAATCTGACAAAGCAGCATTAACATATTCTCTGCACAATAGATAAAGTTCCTTAGTGTTAGAACGCTTCCAATTTTGTGCCAGTAGCAACTGCAGTTCAGCATGCTGCTCTTCAGTGAGGGGACTGTCGAACTCAGGGACCACAACAGCACCGTCCACATCTGGGCTCTGCTGCAACATCCCAGTTGATGTCTGGCTCTTGGAAATCCTGACATTACAACAAGAGAGCAATGATAATGTTTCTATATTGAGCTGCAATTTGACAACAAACAAGCAAAATTTCCTAAATTTTAATAGAAACCAAATTATCACATTTTGTGTACAGGGTTGTGCAGGATTACTATATGTCAAAACTAGATAAAAAAAACTTACAAATAGTAGGGACAAGAATAACAAAAATTCAAAATAGTTTTGATTTAGAACTTTTACTACTTTGCAGGGGTGTAATTGTCATTTACTTACATCACCGTAATTAAGTACAGTTTGCAATTTAAAAATTTTAACCTTTAGTAGGTTTTAGGGCTGGTTGATGAATAAAAGCATATTAATTTTAAAAAATCTTATCAATCGATAGATAATTATTTCAAAATTTTAAAACCGTAGAAGAGAATATATATTGAAGTGCATCCCTGGCCATTTTCTGCTATTTCTTTAAGCGACAGTCTGTAGTTTTCTGCCACTAGGGGGCAGTACGTACCTAAATCATAACAAACAAGCTACATTTTTGTGTTCCATGAGGAGCCTACCAACGAATAGCCGTAAAGGCCACAAATAAAGCCCTGGGAGTGTTGTAGCGCAATTTTTTAACGGGCTAACTACCTTGTCAGATCGTTCAACCTCCTGCAAAATGACAACAAGCACGTCGGACTCCCTTTCATCAGTCAGCAGTAGAGAAATGCCATGTTTCACATTCAATATTTTTTAAGCGGCGTTCAGTATGTTCATAGAGCTCCTCATTTAGCTTCATGTTTGTGTTTCAATCTTTATTGAACAAATTTTTTAAACTTCCTGTAGAAAGCAAGGAGATCGTGACGTAACATTTTTTTATTTTTTTATAACTTTATTAACAAAGCTTACAGGCAGATGTGTTCTGCTGGTTGTTGGAACTGTGAGCTGCACAAAAACAGGCATAGTTGCTCCAATGACTGGATTTAAATAGGGTTTTGGAGAGTTAGAAACCTACTCAATATGGCGGTGAAGCAGTTAATGCTTCACCGCCAATGATCTCTATGGTACGGCTTATGTAGAAAGAAACATGCTGTCTAAAGCCTGGTTCATGCTTCTCCGTCAGCTCCGCAAGGGACAGACACGCACGGATTGACGGAAGCGTTTTGCTCTCATACTTCTCCTGGGGAGTGTTTGTATATATAAGAGACTTTTTAACACTGACATATTTGTCTCTCATTCTCCTCCACCTCTTCATGCGCTCACCACCTCTAAACCCACGTTTCCTGTCATTTCCGTCCACAAATAAAGCGCTTGCTGCGTATCTTTTCACTCCTCCAGTCACGGGGGAACTTAACGTTCATGTTTTTAGAGTTTTTTCGCGAGGTATTCTTCAAGCTTCTCCGTGTCTGCCGCTTGTTATCCTCCGCTCTCTTTATGTTTTTGAGGGCGCAATGCCGGCGGTGTAGACAACAGCCGCATCCTGACCAACCACAAGCTTGCGTTGTCCGTCTCGACTGACGGATGTTTAGAAAAAAGCTTGACTCCGTCCGTCCTTGCGGAGCTCTCCGGCAGGCATGCAAGGACGTTGCGTGTCTCCGCACTGACAGAGACGGAGAAACATGAATCAGGCTTAAGGCTACGTTCACAGTGCAGGTCTTAAAAATCCATTCAGATTTTTTGAGTAAATTTAATTTTTTGTGTGGTTGTTCACATTATAACTGAAATACAACAGCAAACACTCTCCTGCGTTAACGTTAAAAGTGATCCGCATGCAGAGGTGGTTTTACCATTAGGCATAGGTAGGCGGCCGCCTGGGGCCCCCTTGTGTTGGGGGGCCCCTAGCCCTGACCACTGGCACCCCTCTGTTAATGCCACAATATTCTTATTACCAACCTGTCGCAGCAGACAGGATTGGACATGCTTCTCATTACCATAATTCCTGAACCGTTCAAGATATTAAAATTCCAAAAAATGCTGAAAAGATTAAAAATGGGGCTTTTCGTGCATATACAATACATTACGGTAGCCACCGGGATTCCCTGTCTTGAGCGCAACAAATCACAACACAGATTCAGAGACGTGCTGAGTTTGTCATCCAAAATGCTCCAGTTTATAACTATTGAATGGCTGATTAGATTCAAATAATTCCAAAGGTTCCTAAAAGTATATAAAAGCAGCTTTCCAACAATCTATAGCATGAAGCAATCAGAGTAATGGAAAATATCTCTACGAGGGGAAATCCTTCTGTACAGCCTGATTGAAACGGAGCGCAGCGCCGCGGTGAAAGCGGATAACAGAACGGGGAAGCTAATCAGCGTAAAAACCAGCATGAAATTATGGAAATGCCTCAAAGAAAATCAACACGATCTATTAGGTGTCCCAGAAGGCTTACATCTGAAGACAGTGACCACGAAGGACAGATCTAGTATGAATGTTTGTTCAGTCTTTATTTTTTTTAATTTGAACAACCCTCAACTATTTGCTAATTGCAAGATTCAGCTTCATTCCAGCATTATGTATCTTTTTACAATAAGTAATTATTTTTGCTAAAACAAAAGTTTTTGTATGGCAGTGCACAGTGTGCAAGAGAAGCATCCCATGGCGGTGTGAGGTGTGCAGGACTCTGCCTGCAGCTGGAGAGAAACTGCTTCAAGGTCTACCACATCAAACAACAACGTCTGAAAGTTTACAAAAATAAATGGTCTTAAAAACTGCTAAAAAAGATACCAAGGTTCAAGCTTTTTAAGAATAGACGCATTTCAGTTCAAAGTTTAAATTGTTTGCCCAGTCATTTTGAAGTTCCTGTTCAGTAATAACTGTAAAAAAATAAAATCCGTTTTTTGCCTTTTTCACTTTTAAGCTGATTTTTTAAAGGCTTTAATAGAAATAAATTCTAAATACAAACCATACACTAAAAGCTGAGGTTGTTCTGAAAAAAGGAGAGAGTTACACACACTTTGCACTTTTTATTACAATTTTACAGCCATAAGATTAAAAAAATACCAGGCGGCCCTGTTATAATTATGGTCATAAGAGGGTTATTAAGACGGCGATGCACAAAGTGGAAGTGATTGGTTGTCATTCCACTCCAATCCAGTTGTTGGCGGTAATGCGCCAAATTGTTTTTTGCCAAGTGCCATAAGACCACAAATAAGAAAAAGAAGAGAGGCGGGAGCGTTCGTAACAAACTCAAAGCGATAGTCAAAACATGAAGCATGACATGAAGTTATCCTAGTGGCTCCAACAAGAGAAAGAAGCAGCATGCTTCATAAAAGCTTTAATTTTCGCTTCTGAAAGTGACGTCGTTTTTTGATGTAAACATCAAAAGGAGGTAGGAAGGAAAGACAATGGAAAATGTTTAAAGGGAGGAAAACATAGACCAAAATGGAAAATAGAAAAAAATAACTAAGGCTAAAGCACAGGAGCACTGACAGGAAGAAGAAAGCAGAGCAAATATTGAAGGCACTCAAAGGGAGGGAAAAACAGGAAAAAAGAGAAGGACTAATAAAAAGGGAAAATAACTCATGTCAGAAGAGGGGGGAGTTTCGCAAATCCAGTTAAAGGTAAGATTGTCGAAAATTTAGTGTAAGGGGCCCCATGTCTGTGTTCGCCTTGGGCCCCCAAATTGCTAAATCCGCCCCTGTCTGCATGTACAGAAGAGAACAAGAACTCACACACTAGGAGCTCTGTGGAGTCTGAACTGAGAGGTGGAGCTGTGATCCCAAGAGCTTCACTGACAGACTTCATCCACAATTCCAGGATCACACCTGTCAAGTCTCCTGTTTTGAGCTGGAAACTATTTTCAAAACTATTTTACTCCTTATTTCCACAGTCGTCCCATATTAGTATTTTCCCTCACTTAAGCCGCTTTCACATCTGGGTCAGCATGGACGCGTTCGGAACCAAATGTTTTGTTCACATATGGCTCACATGTGTGTACTTCGTTCTGAGGAGACTTCTTTTTTCAGACTACTTCCCTCGGTCCGGCTGGTGCCGAGCAGACACTATGGACTAATTGGCAGCTGAAACTCACACCTACCGCCTCCGATTGGGGAGTTGGATCAAACACCGGGGGGTTTCCGCATGTGCAATTACTTTTCATCCTGGTTGCTGTTTAGCCCACATGAAGCACTGAGCTGCTGTCTCCCTCTCTGCAGCAGAGGAGGACAGCAGTGTGTGTGTGTAGCAGCAGTTATAAGGACATGTCTGCAGCGGAGGACACTACAGCGTTGAAGCAGGAAGGATTAGAGGAGAGCAGATTATTAGTGTTGGTGCAGCGGTTTGATGAGCAATTATTGTTTAGCATAGGCGGACACCGCAGACTTCTTCCGCGCGTCTTTACCGACACCCACATGCTCGGGGATTTCCGCATTCCTGAGAAGTCCTGGGAATCACATGTGAACAAGAAACCACCCGTTCTATTCCGAACTCACGCGGCTGAGCCCCGACCATAGCAAAACATCAAATACCGGAACCAGAAAAACTTTTAGCGCTGAACTCACCTTCAAAATTAAATGTTAACCCTAACGTTTCCTGTTGAAACCATTACAACATGTTTGGGGTAATTTGGCCACTCCGGCTCTCTGTAGTGGTTTCCCAATTACACGAGGGAGGGAGGGGTAAACATAACTCCGTTGGTAACCACGGTGAACAGGCTTGATGAAAAATGAACGAATATCCCTAAATAATTAAAAACCATGAAGTCAAATGCAAAGTTTAGGGCAGAACATTGACCCAGAGGTTTTCTGATTGAGCAGATTTGTGAGAATACATGAAATGACCGCTTAGAGACGGAGCAAGCTAGTTGCTAGCTTATGTGGCATGACTAGTTATATCAATACAAAGTCACCTTGTTTCTCGTTTAAAATTATATTGATAATTTTAAAATATCTATATATTGCCCAGCCCTAGTTGTAGCCTATACTGCTTACATTATTTCAGAATTAAATTTCACTATGAAAAAAAAATAAATACAGTCAATTGTAGAAAGCCTCTTTCTAAGATGAATAATAAAGCATCATTGGAATAATTTAATTTCTAACCACTGAATAGACCAATACAGATGTAAAATATTGGGATTTCCCCAGAGGAGCTGGCCCAAGTGGCTGGGGAGAGGGAAGTCTGGGCCTCTCGAGGCTACTGCCTGCTCCGACGCCAGAAGCTGTCGGAGCGGACTTCTTACCGGACCTGGCCGGGGAACCCCTTGGGATTTACCCGGAGGAGCTGGCTCAGGTGGCTGGGGAAAGGGAAGTCTGGGCTTCACGACGCTACTGCCCCCACAACCCGACTCCAGATAAGCGGATGAAAATGGATGGATGGACAAATAACAGATTTACATGCAAGTAGTTTAAATAGAGTGCTGGGCTGATCAACCATTGCTTAAAAATGAAATACAGCTTAGCCGGTTAATTGCTGTGATCATAAAACATGTAAACAGCAGCACGCAGAAATCAAAAGGCAACGTTTTACGTGATGTTTACTTGTTGCTATGAGTAATAAGACAGAAAAAGCCACGCCAAAATAAGTTTAGGAAGCCCACTAAGAATCGTAATAAAAGCATTTAAAATAAATACCATACACCATTGAGGAAACTTTGGTTTAAGTACCTGATATAAAGTGGTCGCTGCATAAGTGAAAACCTTTACTCTCGGAATCTCACAGTTTCATTTTAGCCCGGTCAGTAGCGCGTTTCATTACAATGATCCAACGTTTGCAGCGCTCCGGATCTTGGGGAATCCTGTAGACGGCTCATTCTTTATGTCGTCCGTGTCTGTTCTGGCATCCTGGGGCACAACAGGAATCTACCATATTTCCTGTCTGATTGAGTTTTCTGACAATAATAAATAGTCCAGCTGCCGGCTTCTGCATGCCAATATGGCGCCGTTTCGATTTGAACTGTTGCATGCCGGGAGAAATGACGTCAACTCCCGGAGCTCTCTTAGTAAGTTAGGATCATTATGTATATAGACCAGCGGCTAGGTTCGACAGGATTACAAAAAGAAATAATGCAAGTGCAAAATAAAATGGCAGGAGGCAGGAATTGAGCAAAAATAGAAATTGTTATTTTTTGGGGGAAATGACTACTGGATTACACTCACTTAACATAGCATTATTATTTTCAGAAACCTACCAACAGATTGAAAGCTAGCTGATGCGCCAGTCAAGGCAGGTGTTGTGTCAAAATGTGTTTCCCTAACAAAAACGTTTTTCTTCTACGGCTTTGGTCAAAAATTTCCATCGTTCAATTATAACGAGGTTTACTTTTTAATAACATTCTCTTACTTTGATGACCCATTTTGTTCATTACAGCGTGAGCAAAACATTGTGATGAAACACTGTGATATATTTATGTCGATGGATGAAACACATTTTAATAGTTAGCAGTTAGACGAGGAAACAATGTTCATGGAGTAAACGCTAACAAATAACTACTGTAACCATTAAAAACGAAGGTGGGAATACTAAACAAAAAACATCTACACTAGGTCCAGAGCTAGCATTGGGGACGAGAGATATGTTAGGGTAAAACTCAAATCTGGTGAGGCCATTTTATAAAAGTTGTAGCTATCGTGAATAACCTAATCCACCTAGCTGTGCCCCTGTTGCAATATTAAATGTGAGGAGTCGTAAAAAGTAGCATAACAAAACAATTTTATGGATTAAACTGCAGCTAGTAGCCTTGAAAAATAACTTACTTGAGCGTCTTGTTGGTTCTGGTCCATTTTGCTGGTGCAGGTGAAACTCCCGCTCCAGATCAGGGCGGGTACTAGCCAGGCTGTTAGTGCGCAGATGCGGCAGCCACACAGGAAAATCCACAGAGCGTCAAAACGAGCGCACCCCAAAGAGGTTTGTTCTCGCCCAGTCCCACAAGTCTTTCTATTGGCTGAGCGGTTGCTAGGAGATTGTACTTCTAAATTTTGAGCCAGAGCAGACGAAATCCGTGAGAGCAGGGGACAGACTTGTGGGAGGAGTTTTGATCCGTGCAGAAAAAAAGCTGTCACGTGAGAAGACAATACCAGTGTAAGAAGGTTAAATCTGAGCACAGAAACAAAGATTTGAAGGAGAAATGAGTGAATTTGAAAGAGAGCAGACATTTTGAGTGCAAGCATTACAAGTTTTGAGAGCAATAATATAAAATCTTATTCTGAAATAAAAAAGTAGGTCTCTTGATATGAAATTCTGCTTTCAAATTGAAAGTTCAAGTGCTCAATTTCTGGCACTTTAATTCTTCCACGCCTCCAGAGTGCCAAAACTCCCAACAGCCGAGGGAGCAGAATCACAAACCGAGCGTGCAGAAAGGCTGCCACACGCGCAGTGAGGCAGCCGCACCGAGCGCCCAGAAAGGCTGCCACACGCGCAGTGAGGCTGCCGCGCGCATGTTTTCCTCTGCCGTGTGCTCGTTGGCCAACGCGCGCACGCAGGTTTGTCACTTGCGCACATCCTTGTGCGCTCACAGACACAGTTTGATCCCTCTCAGTGTACAAATGACCTCCTCGCCATGTATATTTTCACTCGTGAGGTTGTAACCTCCACGCACGAGTCCCATTCGCATGCGCGATGTGGACAATACGCGTGCACGGGTTTTGGCTACGCTTGCACGGGTTTTGGCGGACAGCTGACGCCAAATCCATAGCCTTGAGATACCCAGGACGAACCTCATCCGCCCCCGGGGCTCCGCTGCTGTGTAGTTGTTTGACTACCTCAGCAACTTCTGCCCCGAGATTGGACAGTCCATCCCCAGGTCTCCCGGCTCTGGTTCCTCCTCGGAATGCGCATGGGTGGGATTGAGGAGCTCCTCAAAGTATTCCTTCCACCGTCCAACTATAGCTCCAGTTGACGTCAGCAGCTCCCCATCCCCACTGTAAACAGTGTGAGCGAGTTGCTGCCTTCCTCTCCTGAGGCGCCAGACAGTTTGCCAGAACCTCTTGGGAGCCGATCGATAGTCTTTCTCCATGGCCTCACCAAACTCCTCCCACGCCCGAGATTTTGCCTCGGCAACTGCCACAGCTGCACCCCACTTGGCTATCCGGTACCTGTCTGCTGCCTCAAGAGACCCACAGACCACCCATCCCCTGTAGGCCTCCATCTTCAGCCTGACGGCTCCTTGAACCTCTGGTGTCCACCAGCGGGTACGGGGGTTGCCACCACGACTGGCACCGGCCACCTTGCGACCACAGCTAGCAACAACCGCCTCAAGAATCGCAGAGTGGAATAGGGTTGTCATGGTATGAAAATTTAACCTCACGGTTATTGTGACCAAAATTATCACGGTTTTCGGTATTATCGCGGTATTTTTTAAACGGTGTTGCATATGTTCAGAAAGCATTGATAGTCCTGTTCTACACAAACTGAAATAGTTTTGAAAAGGTTTAACAGTGTTTATTAAACCTAAAATAACACAAAGCCTTAGCAAAAGTGCAACTTTTCACAAGTAAAGGAACAAATAGCTTCTTTTTCTGGAACATGTTACAGTAGTCAGTGCAGGTTTAAATTATACAAATCCAAACATTCAAAACATAAACAATATGTAAACAAATCAAAGAAACACCACTTGTTTTCTCATATACTTGTTTTCTTCATTATCAAAATGAAAATCTAAAACTCCAGTCCACACTTGACTTGAGCACTGTACAAGTCAACCTTAAAAAATATGTATTTAAAATAAATAGCCACTTAAAACAAATTACTAAAATAACTACTACACTATGTAATCAAGTCCAAATGTTCAAGTATAAATGGCATTGAATAAGTAAACAAATCAATGACAAGGAACTAATTGTATATTTCTCTTCATCATAAACAAATAAGATGCTTCATCCAGCAACAGGGTGTCCGTGACACGGTTTAAATGCTGGCAGAGGGCGCTGCGGCTGCAGTATATAGTGACTCGTTGCATTCTCCCTCAACCAAAAGTCCTCACGTCATGCATTTAAGCTAAAATGCTAATGTTAACTTACCTTGCACTGGCTGTAGAGACGTGGGTGATGGTCACGCAGATGTGCCATTCGATTCGAAGTGTTGCTGCCTTTTGCAGACACTTTTTCCCTGCACGTTCTGCAAACGGGATAGCAGTCTTCTATTAACTGTCCCTCAGCAATTTTCAGAAATCCAAAATATGCCCATTCTTCAGATTTAGTCTTCTTTGAAGGCTGATGGATGTCCTGGGCGCTGCCGTCTCCTCCATCGGCCATTATTTCAGCTTCAAAGTTTTGGTTGCAAACTAAAAAGTGCGTGTGCGCGGGAACGTCAGCAGAAGCGACGGTGGCTGGTAAGGGTCACCGCGCCTAAACCGCGGCCACGGTAAACCCACCGAGATAATTTAGTTTTTTAAAAACTGGACAGTTATTTTTATTGTCAACTTTTTTACCGGGGTTTACCGCTATACAGGTTACCGTGACAACCCTAGAGTGGAACAAGGCCCACTTGGAGTCAATGTCCCCCACTGCTCTCGGGACGCGGTCAAAGCTCTGCCGGAGGTGGGAGTTGAAGACCGTCTTGACAGGTTCTTCTGCCAGGCGTTCCCAGCAGACCCATACTATGCGTTTGGGTCTACCAGGTCCATGCGGCATCTTCCCCTGCCATCTGATCCAACTCACCACCAGGTGGTGATCAGTTGACAGCTCCGCTCCTCTCTTCACTTGGGTGTCCAAAACATACGGCCGCAGGTCAGATGATACGACTACAAAGTCTATCATCGACCTGCGACCTAGGCTGCCCTGGTACCAAGTGTACCGATGGGCATCCTTATGTTCGAACATGGTGTTCGTTATGGACAAACTGCGGCTTGCACAGAAGTCCAATAACAAAACACCACTCGAGTTCAGATCAGGCAGGCCGTTCCTCCCAATCACACCCCTCCAGGTCAAGCTGTCATTGCCCACGTGAGCATTGAGGTTCCCCAGCAGGACAATGGAGTCCCCTGATGGAGCACTATCTAACACTCATCCCAGGGACTCCAAACATGGTGGGTACTCTGAACTGATATTTGGCCCATAAGCACAAACAACAGTCAGGTCCCGTTCCCCAACCCGAAGGCGCAGGGAAGCTACCCTCTCGTCTCCCGGGGTAAACCCTAACACACAGGCAGAGAGTCTTGGGGCTAACAAAAAGCCAACCCCAGCCCTCCGCCTCTCACCCGGAGCAACTCCAGCAAAGGAGAGTGTCCAACCCCTCTCAAGGACTTGGGTTCCAGAGCCAATGCTATGTGTCGAGGTGAGTCCGACTATATCTAGCCGGTACCGCTCAACCTCTGCCACAAGCTCCTGCTCCTTCCCCGCCAGCGAGGTTACATTCCATGTCCCAAAAACCAATTTTCTTGTCCGGGGATCGGACCGCCAAGGCTCCCGCCTTGATCTGCCATCCGATCCACATTGCACCGGACCCTTCATGTTCCTCCTGCGGGTGGTGGGTCCACAGTTGGATGAGCCCATGTATCCGGTTCGGGCTGGGCCCGGCCGGGCCCCATGGGCGAAAGCCTGGTCACCAGGCGCTCGCTCACGGACCCCAACCCCAGGCCTGGCTCCAGGGTGGGACCCCGGTAACCCTCCGGGCCGGCTACTCCGACTCTTTGAATTTACTTCCATGAAAGATCCTGTGAACCGTTCTTTGTCTCACCCTTCACCTAAGGCCAATTTGTCATGAGAGACCCTACCAGGGGCGCAACGTGCCCCAGACAACATAGCTCCTAGGACCATTAGGGCACTCAAACTCCTCCACCACGATAAGGTGACGGTTATTTTTTATCAGAGCGAATGCAGGAGGTAGGTGTAGGAGACTCGTTTCATGTTCAGCATGCATGAAAAACTCAGAGTGACTGAACATGATCAGAAATAATAATTTTAAAATGTTTATTAATTCACCATGAAACAACAGTTGGTTGGTCTTCTCACTGTGTCCCTACACCTCAGACAACATGGAGCCCATCAAAGGCTCAGAAGCTGCAGCTCAACAGGTTTGAGGTCCGGTGTCGATCAGTGCTTCAGTCCATTTGCAGTTGGCAACCAGCCTGACACCGAAAATTGTGTGATTCAAAATTTTCAAGCTTAGAAATAAATGACAACATGCAGTGACTAAGTAATCTTGAACATTTAAAAAATATTTTCTCCAGCTTGGCTGGATGCTTCCTCATATCCAACAGCTTCAGCCAACATATTGATCTCTCCTACTTTCTGGGATCCTATTCAAATGTGTTTCTCATGATAGGATCTATTGGAGGAACCCACAGGTTGACATCATTTTACTATCTTTGTATCATAATATACATTAAAGTATCATTTAATATACGAATCCCCTCCTCACATGCTAACAACCATGGTGTCGTGAACATGTCAACTACACTAGAACTGCCTTCTGTCTCAAAATCGCTCAGCTGATACTTTAACCCATGCATTTCGACTAGACTATTTAAACAGCATCTTCTATTGTTTACCCTACAAACTCCTCATTAAACTCTTGTACATTCAGAGCTCAGCTGCACATCTTCTAACCTCACCAGAGAACATGTCACCTCTGTCCTTAACAACCCCACTGGCTTTCCTTTCCACAACACATTCAATTTAAAGTTTTCCTGCTAACTTTCAAAGCTCCCATCTAAACTGAACTCCTTGCACATTAAACTCCACTACCTCTGGTCCTGAGACACGCCCATGAGTCACGGGTGAGCACAGGTGAACACCAAGCTCTGACAAATTTGTCAATATTGTGGTGCTGGATTGAGATAAATGTTTTTTAGTTGGTGAAATCAACGTATGTGGCAGTTGGCAGTATTATGCCCCCCAAGAAGGTGAAGCAACAATCCAAAAAAAACGAAAACGACGACGAGCTTCAGTACGTGGGACAAGGAGACATGGCAGGTGCGCATGGTGACAGAAAAGAAATATCTGAGTTGATACGCTCTGTCATAAAGGAAGAGATCAGCATTGTGGTTAATAAACTGAACGCGATTATGGATGATATTTCTACTTGTGTGAGAAGACTGGGTGATGTGGGGAGACTTTACCTAAACTGGACAGTTGGATGTCTAAGTTGGAGTAGGAGAATGAAACGCTGAACAAATCCAACGCCGAGCTGAGAGAGAGGACGGAGCGGCTTGAAATGCAGAGCCGCAAATATAACCTTCGTGTGTTTGGATTGTCTGGTGACATTGGAAAAACTAACCTGACTACTTATATGGACATGCTGTTTAAAGAATTGTTCAGAGGAAAACTTAAGCGGGAGCCAGAAGTGGAGATGGCGCACTGGATTGGACCTAGGAGAGACGCAGTAGGAAGAGTGATGATGGTGCGGCTGCGGAGGCTTACAACAAAGGAGGAGATTATAAAGATGGCCAGAGAAGAACATGTTTTCCAACTGTGCGGTATGAAGCTGAAGATTTTTCCAGATCTGACCAGTGAAATGGCGAAAAAACGAGCTGGCTTCTGGGAAATAAGGAGTAAGCTGAAGAAGGCTCAGGTGAGACATGGCCTGATTCATCCCGCTACCCTGATTCTGACTTTCAAAGATTAGACAAAAAGATTCAATGAACCGAGTGAGGCTGAAGCTTACTACAAGACTGTGATTGAACCAGGGAAGAAGGATGGAGATTGAACCAGGGAAGAAGGATGGAGAATAATATAGACCAATTAAAAACAGTTTAACGAGTGTGAAGATGGACTGTGAGATTACTGTTTAGGTTATGTGAGGATCATGTTAAATTTTTATATAAGTATTAAATAACATCGCAAGATGGAAATGATAGCCCACATAATAAGAGTTATATAATTTTGTTATTTATGTGTCTAGAGTTGGCATGTAAAATGTTTTATTTCATTACAGTGTTTGAGTTTGAGATGAATGACAGTATGAATGTGTTTGGTAAAATTATAAAAATGTTACAGGAAGCTCAGTATGATTTTTGCAGGCAGGAATTTCTTCTAGATTTTGTATGACAGATCATGTTTGGTTGCAGGAAAAGGGGTTTAAAATAGCTCATTTGAATGTGTGCAGTTTGAGAAATAAGGTGGCAGATATTCAAGAAATTTTACAAAGTTATAATTTACATGTGTTAGCAATATCAGAAACACATTTAGATGACACAATTAATCAATCAATAAGTAGTAGAGGTTAGGGGCTATAATATTTATAGACTAGATAGGAATTTGTATGGTGGAGGTGTGGCCTGTTATGTTCAAAATCATATTCCAGTTAGAGTAAGAACAGATTTCATGGTAACTGAAGTTGAGACACTATGGTTAGATTTGCAGATTCCTCATTTAAAAGCTGTCATTATTGGATGTTGTTACAGACCACCAAATGCTCCTATATACCACTTGGATCAGATAGGAGGTATGTTGGATAAGGCATGTGATCTGAGAGAAGACATTTTTTTCCTAGGTGACTTTAATATAGACTGGAAATCAGGAAATTGTCAATTGAGGAATAAATTGTTTTCATTTACCAACATTTGTAATTTATCACAACTAGTGCAGGCTGATACTAGAATTCAGATGAAAAGTAATGGCAAATTTTCCTCAACTTTGATTGACTTAATTTTTACCAATATGGCAAATTTATGTTCTAAAGCAGTTTCGATTCCAGTGGGCTGTAGCGACCATAATTTAATTGCGGTAACAAGGAATACAAAGATGCCTAAAAAAGGCCAATTATTTGTGTGCAGACGGATGTTTAAATATTTCAATGAAGATGACTTTATAGAAGATGTGAGGAAAATAAGTTGGACACAGGTTTTAAGTGAAGATGATCCATGCCAAGCAGTAGCAGTTTTCAATGAATTGTTCACAAAAGTGTTAGACAGACGTGTTCCTATAAGGAAACGAGCTGTGAGAAGGGTATCTGCTCCATGGTTGGGTGAAGATTTAAAAGACTATATGAGGCAGAATGATAAACTTAAAAATGAAGCAGTAAAAACTAATAGTCCAGATAAATGGAAAGAGTATTGTAGATTACAAAACTTTGTAATTAAATTAAATAATCATAAAAACTGATTGTATTATCAAAAAAGACTAACTGATGCAAAATCGGATAGTGCAAGATTATGGGGTACATTGAATGAAATGATGGGTAGGCATAATAGGTCAGCTCCAACTTTTTTGGATGTAGGGGGAACTTATTGCACTAAACCAACAGAAATTGCTAATTATTTAAACCAGTTTTTAACTAATAAAATTAAGTTGTTGCAAGATTCTATGGAAAATAGTCAAACCAAAAATATTTCCTATCAACAAATTAAACAAAAAATAATGTTAAATAAAAACTGCCAATTTCAATTTGATAAAGTGACTGAAGACAATGTTAAGGAGATAATATTAAAAAAGTAAAAATAAACCATCTGGCATTGATAATATTGATATTAAATTGTTAAAGTTGGTGGTAGATTTTATTTCATGTCCTATTGTTCATATAATGAATGGAAGTTTTGAACAAGGTATTTCCCATCTCAGTGGAAAACAGCAAAAATAATACCTTTAATTAAGAACAATAGAGAACCACTGTCTGGTCAAAACAGTCAACCAATAAGTTTGCTACCAGCTTTAAGTAAAATCATGGAAAAAATTGTATATGACCAAATTCAAGATTATTTTGAGGTAAATGAATCGAACATAATATATCAACATGTTTACAAAACAAATCACTCAACCACTACTGCACCTATTCATATAACTGATTATTGCTTAGAGAATATCGATAATAATAAGCCAATTGGTTCTATATTTCTTGATTTAAGTGTGGCTTTTTATGTTTTAGATCATGATATTTTACTACAAAAACTTAAACACTATGGATTTCATACATCTGCTCTTAACTGGACTAAAAGTTATCTTACTGACAGAGAATATCAATTTTATTTCAATGGCAGTTTTTCTGAAAAGGGTCTGATGGAATGTGGTGTTCCACAGGGAAGTTGTTTGGGACCTCTTTTGTTTTCTTTTTTTTAAATGATTTTCCGTGGGTGCTGCAATATGCGACTACAGCAGTATATGCAGATGATATTACTGTTTTAGCTTCAGCACATACAGAGAGTGCATTGAATGAAATATTAAATAAAGAGTTAAGAACAGTCGAGCAGTGGATAACTGCTAACAAATTAGTGATTAATGCAGGAAAAACTAAATGCATGGTAGTTGGCTCCAAACATACTTTACAGACGATGCCAAAGTTACATTTAACCCTGAGTAACAACATAATGGAACAACTAGAAGAAGTAAAATTACTGGGAGTAATAGTTGATTGTAAATTATCATGGTCAAGCCAAATTAATTATGTTTTACGCAAAATGGGGAGAGGTGTGGGAATAATTAAATTTTGTTGCAAATTTATACCACAATATTTACTTAAATGCCTTGTTCAATCATTAGTGCTTTCTTGTGTAGATCAAGCATCTATTATTTGGTCCAGTACAAGTGAAAATAATTTGCATAAGCTACAAGTAGCACAAAATAAAGCTGCTCGTATTGTTTTAGGCTGCCCTTACAGACCGAATGTGGGAACCATGCATGAAACACTTGCTTGGCTTTATGTGAAGAGTAGATTGAAGTATTTCTTGGTAACAACTGTGAGGAAAATAATAATTACAAAAACACCAAAAATTATACATAGCAAATTATTGTTTTTTTCAGATTATCATACTTATAATACACAACAGATAAATGTGTCATGCCTGTTCCACGCCTGCTCTTGCAGTCTCTGCTGGGTCCTACGCCCGGCTGCTGCAGTTTAGGTGTTCCTGTCAAGTCAAGTGTTTCCTGACCAGTCCAGTCAAGTGTTTCCTGTCCAGTCCAGTCAAGCGTTCCAGTTCCCCAAGTCTCAAGCGTTCCAGTTCCCCAAGTCTCAAGCGTTCCAGCTCCCGCAAGCCTTCCCACAAGTGTTCCAGTTCCCACTGTCGCCGTCGAGTCGCCGTCCCTGTCTCGAAAAGCCCCAGTCACCGTCCCTGTCTCGAAAGCCCCAGTCACCGTCCCTGTCTCGAAAGCTTGAGTCACCGTCCGGCCTCAAGAGTCCCCTGTGTTCCAGCCTCAAGAGTCCCCTGTGTTCCAGCCTCACGAGTCCCCTGTGTTCCAGTCTCAGTCCCCGTCTCCAGCGACCCTTCCTCGCCCTCTGAAGTCCCTTCCTCCTCCTCCTCCTCCAAGGCCCCTGTCCCCAGGGTTTTCCTGGTCCCGCCTCCTGGCTCCCCGTCACCGGTTCCTCTGAGTCTCCTGTTCCCTCCTCGCCCGCCCTTGTGGGTTGTTTTTGTTTGGTCCCCCCTCTCCCTCCCTGTGGTTTTGGTGTCCTGTTTTTGTCCTTGTCTTTTGTTTGTGGTTTTGTCTTGTTCTTGTCATGGGCGTCTTGTATCTGCCCTTTGAGGGAGGGTACTGTCATGGTCTGCGTCTGTGTCTTCCCCATGTGTCTCCTTATGTCTTCCATCCCTCTTTAGATTCCCCTTTTGTGTCTCATAGCACCCTCATGTGTCCTTTGTCTGCATCTTTCCCCATGTGTCTCCTAATGTTTCTCCATCCCTCTCTGGATTCCTTTTTGTGTTCTCTTAGCGCCCTCATGTGTCCTTTGTCTGCATCTCTGTTGTGTGTCTTAGTTGTAGCCCCAGCCTCTTGTTCCCCAGTTCATTGTATGTGAGTATGAGTTTGTGTGTGTCAGTATGTGTATGTGTTTGTGTGAGTTATTCCCTTAGTCTTTAGGTTTAGTTTTGTGTTTTATATAGTGTCAGGTTTATCTGCCCTCCACTGGTTCTCTTCCCCGTCCAGATAATTGTTGTCACCTGCCTTTCCTCCAGCAGCTCACTCTGCACACCTGCTTCCTGTTTCCCTAATTGCTCCTCCCTGTCTATATAAGCCCTCCTTGTCTCATTGTTCTTGTCGGTCCATTGTTGTTTGTCGTGTTGTTCCTGCCGTATCCTGTCATTAAACCCATTTTTTACTTTATCCGTGCCTGCATTCCTGCCTCCTGGTCAGCTCCACCACTAACTAAGCGTGTTGACGCTCCATCTGCGGTAATCGCTGAATCATTTCAGAAGATGTGCGGTGTGAATCAATATTAGATACAAATAAAGAATAATTTCCAACAGTATGAACCCTAAAACCTACAGCTTAGCTCCCATCATGATGCGGAAAGCCCAATGACATTTAACCTAAATACCTCTGACCAAGGTTGAAGTCAGGCGTGTGGAACCCGAGGGCCGCTGTCCTGCATGTGGATTCACCTGTTGAGCAGCCCATCAACCTCTGCAGAAGCCTGTTAATCATGTGCTGATTCTTTTTTTTTTTTAATTTATTTTTTTATGGCGGCTCTCGATGGACCAGGGTTCCTCATCCGTGGTTTAAGCCAAAAAGCAGAAATATGTACCTATAGGGAGAAAGTGTATGAAAGCACGTTGTGCATAAACGAAACTGTTGCAAATCTGCAACGCCTGCCTCCAGAGGGTTAAATCTAAAAAAGTCAGCTCATCTGTGAGCTTCTGAATTATGTGAGCGACTGAGTTTTGACTTTTCTGTAAATTCTTAATCAGCTGATCCTTGCTTTCGATCTGTGACTTTGGTAATGTCAGCTCACCTGTGAGCTCCTGGATTTTCTTGATGTTTCAATCATTCTTTTCTGGTAAATTTCCTATCTGCTCTTCTTGTATTTTAACTTTTAACTCTAATGACTTCAGTTCAGCTGTCTGATGTTCAATTTTCCTATCAAGTAACATTTTACTTTTCTGTAAATATTCAAGGCGTTCATCACTGTTTTGAAGATTTATCATTAATGAAGTCAGTTCGTCTTCTAAATTTTGAATTTATGGGAAACCACACATCCCACGGCTGAGCCCGGTCGTTTTGACGTAACATTTGTGCGGGTGAACGCTAGTTGCCTTGAAATGCTTGTAATAAAAATGTCGGAGTCCCCAGGATTCCTGATTCCTATATAAATGGATAAACTAACAGATAGATATGTTGCCACCATGTCTTGAATAACTAAGCGTGTTGATGCTCCATCTGCAGTAATCGCTGAATAATGTGAACCAATATTAGATACAAGTAAAGAAGCATTTCAAACAGTATGAACCCTAAAACCTACAGCTTAAATCCCATCATGTTGCGGAAAGCCAAATAACATTTAACCTAAATACCTCAGACCAAGGTTGAAGTCAGGCGTGGGGAACCCTGGTCCCTGAGGGCCGCTGTCCTGCATGTGGATTCACCTGTTCAGCAGCCCATCAACCTCTGCAGAAGCCTGTTAATCACGTGCTGATTCAAATCAGGTGTGTTAAGGGTTGAAATTAACATGGGCTCGATGCGGCCCTCGATGGACCAGGGTTCCTCACCCGTGGTTTCAGCCAAAAAGCAGAAATATGTACCTATAGGGAGAAAGTGTATGAAAGCACGTTGTGCATAAACGAAACTGTTGCAAATCTGCAACGCCTGCCTCCAGAGGGTTAAATCTAAAAAAGTCAGCTCATCTGTGAGCTTCTGAATTATGTGAGCGACTGAGTTTTGACTTTTCTGTAAATTCTCAATCAGCTGATCCTTGCTTTCGATCTGTGACTTTGATAACGTCAGCTCATCTGTGAGCTCCTGGATTTTCTTGATGTTTAAATCATTCTTTTCTGGTAAATTTCCTATCTGCTCTTCTTGTATTTTAACTTTTAACTCTAATGACTTCAGTTCAGCTGTCTGATGTTCAATTTTCCTATCAAGTAACATTTTACTTTTCTGTAAATATTCAAGGCGTTCATCACTGTTTTGAAGATTTATCATTAATGAAGTCAGTTCGTCTTCTAGATTTTGAATTTATGGGAAACCACACATCCCACGGCTGAGCCCGGTCGTTTTGACGTAGCATTTGTGCGGGTGAACGCTAGTTGCCTTGAAATGCTTGTAATAAAAATGTCGGAGTCCCCAGGATTCCTGATTCCTATATAAATGGATAAACTAACAGATAGATATGTTGCCACCATGTCTTGAATAACTAAGCGTGTTGACGCTCCATCTGCAGTAATCGCTGAATAATTTCAGAAGATGCGCAGTGTGAACCAATATTAGATACAAGTAAAGAAGCATTTCAAACAGTATGAACCCTAAAACCTACAGCTTAAATCCCATCATGTTGCGGAAAGCCAAATAACATTTAACCTAAATACCTCAGACCAAGGTTGAAGTCAGGCGTGGGGAACCCTGGTCCCTGAGGGCCGCTGTCCTGCATGAGGATTCACCTGTTCAGCAGCCCTTCTACCTGCAGAAGCCTGTTAATCACGTGCTGAATCAAATCAGGTGTGTTGAGGGTTGAAATTAAAATGGGCTCGATGTGGCCCTCGATGGACCTGGGTTCCTCACCCGTGGTTTCAGCCAAAAAGCAGAAACATGTACCTATAGGGAGAAAGTGTATGAAAACATGTTGTGCATAAACGATGCCGTGTTGGTCTCTCAGTCACTTATCTTTGAGATAGGACGTTTGGATGGAGCAAGACTTCAATCAGGGGTGACAGCAGTTGCTTTTGGACAGTATGAAAAACCCACACCTACTAATGCAGAGACGGCAAGACCAACACAGACGTATTTGGTTGCTTTGCCCAGGAAACTAGATGTTTGTGGCGCTGGACTGTCCTGTACATTTCCTGTACTTTTCTGTAAATTCTCAATCAGCTGATCCTTGCTTTCGATCTGTGACTTTGATAACGTCAGCTCATCTGTGAGCTCCTGGATTTTCTTGATGTTTAAATCCTTCTTTTCTGGTAAATTTCTTATCTGCTCTTCTTGTATTTTAACTTTTAACTCTAATGACTTCAGTTCAGCTGTCTGATGTTCAATTTTCCTATCAAGTAACATTTTACTTTTCTGTAAATATTCAAGGCGTTCATCACTGTTTTGAAGATTTCCCCTTAATGAAGTCAGTTCGTGTTCGAGGTTTTGAATTATCTCCACAAATAAATCGTTAACCACCTGTAAATGTTGATTCAACTGATCTTTTGGTTTTAGTTTGGATTCTAATGAAGCCAGTTTAGCCCTGAGTTCGGCAATCTCCTTTCGCCTAGATAGTTCAGTTTCGATGAGGTTGTTTCTATCAGATTGCAACCATTGGTATTTCAAATCTTTTTTCTCAAGGACATCTTCGAGACATCTCTTTATATCTTCACTTTCTCTGAGCTCAGTTTCTAGGTCTTCCATTTTCTTAGCACACATTTGAAACTCGTCGTCAAGTGATTCGATCATTTTCATCAGTCGTTCGATCTCATGTAATTTTTGGTTATATTTTTTTTCAAACCAGGATTCATCTTCTGTTTTTCTCTCAAGTTTTTTGACTAATTCCAACACTTTTTCATTGGCCTCATGTAGGTTTTCCCTGAGTTGCTGGTTTTCCATTAGAGCAGAATAATTTATGCTAGTATCCTTTGTGGTGCTGTTACTCTGGTGAGACATATCTGATTCTGGTGAATAAGTGAATGCTGTGAAGATCTGTGATCTGTGTTCTGGTCGAATGTTGACAGAACAATGCGTCACTTTGGTCTTTGATGACGTAATTAAAGAGACCAGCGCTTCTTCCATACGTAATGACGCAGAAGCAGGAGGTCACGCCCACCCCACGCATTCACGTAAACCACGTGACCACAGACGTTGGCTGTGTTTCAGTCACCGCGCGGATTTTGGTTGGAGGGCAGGAAGTAAACAGTAGAGCACAGCAATGGAGGAAACCGCAGCAGAGTCCTCATTGCATGTCTTTAGACTCAGTTTCGAAACAAAGGTACACGGATTTAACAAACAAATATGTTGGACGTGATCCGTATTTAATGAAAATGAGTGAGTTTACCCCAGAATTAACGGCTTTGCCGAGAATAGAGTCTGTTGATATTACAAACTACCTGGTCCTTCAGACATCGTTCTACACTAAACAACAAATGAAAGCATATAAAAGTCTGGAGGCATATAATTTTTTTATTAGCGGGTGGGTCCACACCCTCGGTACTAAACGGCTCCTTGATGATTATCGTCTGGTATTCGCCAGGGTGAGTTTTTGTCTTTAGATTGGTTTATACGTAAAGTTGTTAGCAGCTAGCCTAGCCTGCCAGGCCCGTGCTCTGTTTAATTCTACACAGAGAACTATCATTCTGTGTAGAATTAAACGGAGTACGAGCCTGGCACGCTAGGCTAGTTAGCAGCTAGGAGGATTAACGTCAACACACAATAACGACGTCATTAGTCTGACAGTCGTTGATGTTTCAAGGTAAACCACTCACAAAGATCGAGTGAAACACCTCTGAAGACGTGGATTATTTCGAAGGAAGATGGTGAAGTTATTGCAGCTCATTGCAACTGCATGGCAGGGTAAGTGATCTATGTAGGCTGAGATTCTTTATATGGGATTCGTGTTGTACATACAGTATAGTGTTCTATTCACAGACTATCGGAGTCATGTTCTCATGTGGGGGCAGTCCTGTTCTCCATTGAAGCCGGGGTGAGAATGCGAGACTCTGCTTCTTGTACATCTGAGCAGTGCAAGTGGTTGATGCCATCACATGTTAAATAGGTAACAATAATCAGAGAATGTCATTTCTGATCAACATGGAAGACTAGGCTAACTATGAGATGTAAATGATTAGGTTGTGCCCTATTGTTTATGACTTTGTTCTGGTTCAGTTACAAGGATCTAATATTTTGTAGACAAGTTGATTACATATCCTCGTCTACATTTTATTTTCCCAGAGATATTAGATATTAATCATGATTTTTTTGACTCCTTTTAAATTTTACTTGTACAAAATGCACAGAGGGCTCACGCTCTCACCCAATTATGAGGAGGAGGTTAATTTTTCAACTTGCCTACCCGATTATATTATCCCCTCTGGTGGAATATTCACAAACTTAGAGGAGCAAACACTTAGTGCATTTAATCAAATATCAAGACCTACTGTAAGTTTTCAAGAACCATTCAAGCATGAGATAGAAACGGCTGCTGACTTGTCACTTCTTGCCCCTAGTGAGTAGCAGCAAAAGCTGTGATTTCTTCTGCTGCTTTGTATAATCTCATGGCTCTGTCTGGATTTTTCCAAGTTCAATCCCTGACCTCTTGTCCACATAGTCTCTCCTCTTTGTAAACATTATTTTACGGCAGCGTAGAGCTGCCACCCTACGCAAAATAAAATTGGAGCGATATCACGTTATAACATATTAACTTTATTGTTCTAACAATATAACTTTCACGTTTGTACAATATAATTATCACGTTTGTACAATATAACTTTAACGTTTGTACAATATAAATATCATGTTCATACAATATAATTATCACGTTTGTGCAATATAATTATCACGTTTGTACAATATATATAAATAACACGTTTTGAGTGAGTGAGAAAATGTCTCGTCTATCGGAACTCATTAAATTCTATTTCATGCTTGGATTGAGGCACGGAGAGATGTTGCTCTTGATGAGCAGCTTGGACGGTATTGAAATAAGCATGCGGACGCTGAGAAGGAACTTAAAACGCATGGGGCTGTACAGGAGGAAGAATGACTCCGATCCGCTGGAGGTTGCTGCATTTCTCATAGATCAACTGCAGGGGTACGGGAGGCTTCATGGATACAAACTACACCACCTGAACTGCATTCAGGCGGGTTATGTTGTCACGCAGAGCACTGTGAGACATTTACTGAAATATATTGACCCTCATGGGGTTGCGCAAAGACGCAGAAATCGCCTAACGCGCCACACGTATGTTAATCCTGGACCGAATTTCATGTGGCATGTTGACTCCTATGACAAACTAAAACCATTTGGAATCTGCATAAATGGAGCGATTGATGGCTTTTCAAGAGTAATGATTTGGCTTCATGCCTATTCAACAAACAACGACCCCAAAGTCATCGCAGGATATTTCATCACAGAAGTTGAGAAGAGGATGGGCACAGCTGCAAGGATTCGCTCTGATTTAGGAACAGAAAATGTTATAATGGCTGAGATGCAGAGATTCCTGCGATGGACTCAGGATCAAAATGTCAGAAACAGTTTTATCACTGGGTCCAGCAATCACAATCAGCGAATTGAAGGCTGGTGGGCGTTTCTGAGACGGCACCACGCTCAGCACTGGATGAATCGTCTCCAGGAACTAAAGGACAAAGACTGTTTCTCTGGATGCTTCTTGGACAAGCAGCTCATATTGTTTACCTGCTGAACATCATTGAGGTAGGCCACCACGCCTGTATTTACCCGCTAAGCATGTGTGTGTGTGTGTGTGTGTGTGTGTGTGTGTGTGTGTGTGTGTGTGTGTGTGTGTGTGTGTGTGTGTGTGTGTGTGTGTGTACAAGACCAGGCTTATTGTGGTAATGTTTTGGTCATACTTAAAAAAGCTTCCATTGTTGACAACTCCATTTTGCTCGCGCCACTGTTATTCGTAATTATGAGTACATTTTTTTCATAAAATCTAATCGTTTCCCTGACTGGCTGCATGTGATGCTTGTGGGTTAAAATGCTAAACCAAAAATCTTGATATTTTACTGATAGTGGATCTTTTAAATTGCTAATATTTTACAGGAGGAGCTGCAGCAAGTTGTGCATTTGTGGAACACCCATATCATCCGCAGAAGCAGACATGCAATTGCTCCAAGTGGACGTCCAATTCTTATGTACACCATTCCACATCTTTTTGGACGACATGATCATCTGAGAGAGGTTTCTCAGGAGGCAGTGGATGCATGTAAAGAAGAATGCCAAATGAGAGGACCATATACCTGCGATGAAACAGTATTCAGCCTGTGTTGCCTTTTAATGTCAGAGAACTTCTTACTTCCACCAAGCACAGCAGATGAAGCCATTGAACTGTATCTCTTCCTGAGAGCCTACATACTGAAGGACTTATAAACTTCAAAAAACATTTGGAATGTATGGAAGTATTGCAACATATTTGCATATATTTATACCATATTGATATCATTGGTGATCAAATGTCCATGTGATCACCACCTGTGTTTAGTTTCTTTGATACTTTTTGTCCTATAGTAAATGATACAACTAGAATTCAAATTTAGAGAAAGATATGTTATCTGCTTCCTTTTTTGAAAAAACAAGAGAATGTTATTTTCTGAAGTTAGATTTTAAAACTAAAGGTAATCTGATATATTTTGGGATGTTATCTTTTCAAATCTGTCTTTTCACAGCTTTATATAAACAATATTGTTCATTTTTATATTATTTTCCGAAACAGTCATGGGAATTTCCTTGGTTTTGTTTCCTTTTTATCAAAAGCCTTTGCCACCTATATTTATTAATGCAAATTACAACTTTGAAGTAATTGAATAGTCAAAAATAAATTAATTAATCAATCAGTGGCAATGGAAAAAGGCACTGAAGAACCTTAACCTTTCGTCTTCTCAAAACATTTTAATGACTTCATTTCTGCTATATCTGATTTCTATTTTCAGATTGATGAGTAACCATTTTTTTAATTTCTGAACATGACAGTTGATATTCATGACATCTGTGTTTCAGATTCAATAAACAAATATAAAACTGCTATCAACTTTTGAACAGTTAATGTTACGATTCAGAATTATTGAACAATAAACAAACGTTGTTAGATATTAACCTTCCTTTTATTTGAATTCAAGAAGAAAAAATGCACTCTTGAGAAGCTACATAATTAACTTTGCCAATGGCTATCTTCTGTGTATCTTATTCCAGTCAACTTTTGCATCAATCCACAGACTGACATGCAAATTTGTTAAGAACTTCCTGAACATATGTTCTAAATCAAATAACTGGCACACAGTAAAAAAAAACTCCTGAAAATAATCAATAGTAATGCTTGAATCATTACTAAAAAACGTGAGCTGTAACAGACATCTTTATAAAACAGACCTGTTGAAACCTTGTCAGATCATGAAAACATTATCATTATAAACACTGTCCAACTTTCATAGTGTATGAACGGATTGAACATGCTTCATTTCGAGCAGTAAAGCTTTAATGTATGAAACTGTAAACTGAAATGTACATTTTGATGATGGAGAATATGTGGCATACCCTCCAAGAGACTCAAATATATTCAAAAGCCTTTTTGGTTACTAATAAAACATCTCCTGAAATTTTAGCTCTTTCATTTTTCATAATGTCTTCACTGCGGAGGTGGGCTTAACAAACACATTAGCACCATGTTGTTTCTTCAACTCTTTGTTTCTAGGGTTTTAAACATGAGAGACCTTAAGCTATGCTAAACTCATAACAGTTTTTGGCTGCCAAAATGTTATCCAGTTCATTTCGTAGTTCTGGGTAGGACGTGTATGTCCATGGTACTTCCAGAACGGGGCCACACGTGTGTGCCACAGGGCGTCGTGCCAGTCCATCCACAGGTGTGAACAGCACTTCAATTTTCTGAACACAGATGACATCTGACCCAGTAACAAACCGGAACATCTTTCTGAGGCCTGCATCATCAAGTCCTCTGATGTACTGCTGCAGAAATCTGAAACTCTGCTTCTCGGCTTCAGAGATGGGAGATGCAGTGAGCAACTTCAAAAGCTTTCTTGTTGTTGGCTTTTTATCTTCATACATTTGTAGGACATGTTGTGGGCGTTGGAAAGCTTCTTTTAGAAAGTGACATGCAACTAATGAAATTTTCTCCATGGCATAAGATGGTTTTTGGATCAATTGCTTGTGATCAACTTTCCGAAGAATGCTTTTTAAGTTTTTTTGCGTTGGGATGACTGATACATCCAGGCGATCCATGAGATCCAGAAGTTCATCCCTGTCTTCTTCTGAAAGATCTTCCTTTAGAGCTCTTGTTATTAAATCCCGATCTGATTGGCTTAGGTATAAGAGGAGATTTTCAAACAACATATCATCTGTAACTTGATTTTCACCAAAGATAAGTGCCACTGTGAAAACAGGGGCAAGGCGACAAGGGAAATATCCATGGTCTTGAAATCCCTTCAGTAAAATTCTACCGATGGACTTCCATTCTTCCTCCTGCCATTTAGGAGACAGTGATGGCACTCTGAACTCCTCTCCTTCAGCTGTGTTGTCAACAAACTCTGCCCAAAATGTAGCATACACATCTCTTGATACACCATCTGCATCTGCTCCTTTTTCATCAATGTAGGTGTATTTTAATGGGTGTCTCAGGAGTGCTGTATCTTTGAACTGGTTGATCATCTCCTCCAGAATGTTAACCCTGTGGATTTTGATGGTGACACAGACTACTTCATATGATGCAGAAGAACTCATTGCTTCATTGCTTATAGGTGTATCTGTATAACTGCCTGGAGTGCTTGCTGGAGGAAATGTAATGGATGTGATGACCAGATCATCTCCTTCTAACTGCAGGTTTGCTTCACCTATTAATGTGTCATCAAGGTGACAAGCCAGAGGTTCTCCAAGGTAGGGACCAATCATTACCTCAGATGTGTCTGATGATGCTTCTTCACCAGAATTCCTGAAATCTGATGACAAGATCACAACAGTCTGAGAAGCTTCCTCATCTTCTTGATGTGAGTCAGTCAGTTGTGTCACATTTTCACATGTTTCCCCTCTATCACTAACTTCATCTTCTTCGCCTTCATCTTCGTAAGAAAGTCTTCTTGTGCACAAGTAAAATCTCAACATTCCCATTTTAAGTATTGAGTAGAGCTCCCCAACTGAGATGTCGTCATCAAGTACAGCCTCTTCCTGATAGTCTAATACATCCCATCTGAACACATCCCATCTTCCAAATCTGCTTTTTCCATTTGGAAAGAAAAGATCCTTGGCATACTGTAATAAGTCAGCTTTCTTGGAGTCTTTGGGAACATCAAAGGTCCTTGTTCCTCCTTCTCTGCGCTTTCTCACTTGCTTACCTTCATGGATCCAGCCCAGCTCAATTTTTCTAGTCTTTTTCTGAGCCCATTTGTTGTTTTGTGCATATGTTCTTTTTCTCTTACAAGATAACTTATCCTCATGATCGGGGTTCTTCCCATTTTCATTGATGCCCATCTTTTTCTTCAATTGTTCAAGAAATGAGTTTTTTCTTGATTCCTTTGTCCTTGCATCATTATTATCCAAACAGAACCGTCTTGCAGCTATCCTATCACCATATGTTGGGATGTAACCAGACAGGGTCTTATCATCCATGAAATCAATCACTGTGGCATCAATCTGAAATAACAGAGACATTTATTACTTTACAAAGAGACACCTACTGCCAGTCACAATACATTTAATTAATGAAGCTGAATGTAATTTTTACTTGTGCTATGACAATGATTTGTCATGCCATTCTATGCAATTCTATTATTTTTATCCTCAATCTGTGCCAGCAGTGTTATTAGATGCTCCACATCATTTATTCTACAGAAAATTAAACGCTCAGTTCATTTGGAAAAAGCTAAATCAATGTTTTACATATCTTTCCTGGTCAAATCAGCCCTCATGAGAACTCGTAAAGAAAAGGGTTTTCCTTTTTTTAGCTAAGGAGAGTTCAAAGTAAAAGCCAACTTGGTTCGTGTTTTTACAAAGATTCGTAAACGGACAGTTAAGAAAAGCCTAGTAGTAATTGGTAGTACTTGAGGTACTTAGTATGTGTGTATCAAAAAGGCACATTTAGCAGCTCTGTCATCCTGATTTCAGCTCATTCTGTCGCTCAACTCAGCTCTTCTCCTGCAGACGGTGTTACCGTAAACTACCGTATAAACGCGCACTTCAATTCTAGCTGCGGCTCACTTGACCACGGCCAGACGAACGACGGCTCACTTGACCGCAGTCTTTTTTCGGCGTTTTAAGCTTAAAGACGGTGATTTAGACGCCGTTAAATAACCAAACGTGCTCCAAAGTGGGCGAATTGTGATCCCTTTGGCTTGGCTCTAGTAAGTTACTTACTGAAATAGCACAGCACACGTTTCAAGCACACCTGCTTAAAAGTTTACAAATGTTCCTTGAAAGAGAGCACTTACACCATCTTGTAGCTTTCGTAAGAGACAGTCTTCAGGTACACCACGGTTCCGTAAAAATCTCAGAAGTGGGGTGTCTGTGTTTGAGGCCATGTTTCCGGGAGATGATCTGCCAGCTCTCTGTCGTGTGTCGTTTCGTGTGAAACGATAATTATATTGTATGAACGTGATATTTATTTTGTACAAACGTGATAATTATATTGTACGAATGTCATAATTATATTGTATGAACATGATATTTATATTGTACAAACGTGAAAGTTATATTGTACAAACGTGATAATTATATTGTACAAACGTGATAATTATATTGTACAAACGTGAAAGTTATATTGTTAGAACAATAAGTTATATTGTTAGAACAATAAAGTTAATATGTTATAACGTGATATCGCTCCAATTTTATTTTGCGTAGGGTGGCAGCTCTACGCTGCCGTATTATTTTATTGTCCTATAAAGGTTTTTGTTTTCTGGTTTGTATTCAGTTAAAAGTTATTTTGCTTGTGACATTTTAGTAAACCACAGCTTCTTTTTTGGGGCAAAGAACTAATACAGCCAAAATTAAATACCTGAATGCCTTGTTGGATCTCAGTCCTATAATGCTTTACCTGCAACGAGTGCCAGATTTGTTACAGCGTTTAAGTGTGTTATAGACCCTAGAAATGTGTAGCCTGGCCTGCCAGACTCCACCTCTGTTTAATTCTACACAGAGTAGTACTTATCTGTGTAGAATTAAACAGAGGTGGAGTCTGGCAGGCCAAGCTAAAACATTTGGACTTGATTACCTTATTTGGATTAAATTATTTTCAGATTCCTGCTGCCCCCGTTGCTATGATTGACTTCTCCTCAGCAAAGTCCAAGAAACTAAAGCTTGACCGTTCCATTGATGGCAGGACAACCGACAGCAAGCCTGTGAAATCGCGTCTGTGTCCAAGGGTGAAGAAGGGATCGGAAACCTGTAGTAGGTTTTTTGATGCCTTAAGTAAAAACTGTCCAAAGAGTGCAGCACTGATGGCACGGGAGCCTTACTACAAAGAATTCATCCCCAAATCTAGTATGCTCCCTAAAACTGTTCTTGACTATAGAACTTCAGAAACTTTGCAGTTACCACCCAAAGAGCTTGCAGAGCTGTGTCAGATTTGAAGAGCTCACCCCGTCCCCAGTCCAGGCTGTAGAGAGGGCTGCCCGAGATCAGAGGGCAAGCAGGATTTGGTTTAGGCAGAGAGCTGGACGCATCACTGCATCAAAGATGAGAAGAGTTCTTAGAACCAGCCCCCAGCAACCCTCCAAGAGCTTGATCATGGCTATATGCTTCCCAGAAGCATATAGGTTCACCACATATGCCACATGGTATTTAGGGTTGGATTGAGGGTAAGACAGCTGTAAGATCTGTCCACATTGAGAACTTTATGTAAAAAAAATAAAACAAAATGTTTTATGAAGTGGGAGGAGAATCCAGACCACAACAAAACAGCAATCTACATTCTGCCTTTATATTAGGCCTTTTTTTTTCTTAACAGATTTTCACCCTTTTCTTAATTCTTAATATGGACAGTAATAAACTGTTAAAACTATTTGTAGTTTTGTATCTATAGGTTTATACAGGAGTAGGACTCTGTACAGGGGTTAGGATAATGACAAATTCTAAAAATGTAAGTGATTCTATTCATCCAGTAATAAATATTTATTTTCTTTTTCACGATTTGCATATGTACTGTTTGCAGGTATGGATGCCAACATGAATCACAGGCCAGAGGAGCATATGAGAAGCTAATGGGTCGGGAGCATGCAGGCTTTTCTTGTGTGAACAGTGGTCTCTGGCTGAACCCCAGGTGGCCATACATGGGCTCCTCCCCAGATGGTGTAGTCACTTGTGACTGCCATGGAACTGGCATCTGTGAAATTAAGGTAATATTACAATCACCGTTGAAGCCATAAACCCAGACTCTTCTCATAAGAGTTACTGAGCTGAGAAAAAAAAAGGTAAAATAGCATAGTAAATTATTCACATGTCTTTATCACTTTAATTTTAGTGTCCACACTCTGAGCAAGATTAGCCCAGTCTGCGATTGTGTGCTGGGAGAAGGGGCTTCTGCCTCATCGGTGAAGGAGATCATGTTACGCTGGATCGGAATCATGACTATTACTTCCAAGTTCAGGCACAGCTTCACATTGTAAAGGCAGAGTACTGCGATTTTGTTGTGTGGAACCACAAAGACCTTTTTGTTGAAAGGATTTTGCCTGATGTTGAGTTTTGGGAGGATGTGATTCCAAAAGTTGAGTGTTTCTTTAGAAACAGCATACTTCCAGAAATACTGGGACAGCAAGTTACAAACTTGCATAAAAGTGATTAAAAAGTGATAGATGTCAGATTCCCCAGAGTTAATTGGGGGGGGGGGGGGGGGCTATTTGTAACCAGCACAGTCAGTCTTCTGTTCTGGCAGCAGTCGGCTTCCTTTAGTTTAGCATAAAACAATGTTGTTTATTGTTAAAAACAAAAAGCGACTACTTTCCCTTCATCTACTTTTATACTAAAGCAAAATGACTGCTACCAGATCAGGATAATGACTAAGCTGGTTACAAATTGCTTACTCATTTAACTCTGGGTAATCTAACAACAGACAAAATTTTAGCTAGGAGTGGTGTATCTCTTTAACCCTCCCACTGTCCTCATGGGTGACCCCGCCAGGAAAGTCACCATTAAGTAGGGTTGATGGTTTATCCCTTGGGTCCACATGGCAAGGGTGAGGAGTGTGTAGAACTTTGAAGAAAAAACATCCCCTGCCTCCTTAGACAGAAGACAGGATAATTCTGTCTGGACTGGATATTTTAACACATATCATTCGTGAAATGTCTTCTTAAATTCATAAACCTTCCCAATATTTTATTACGATTAATTTAAATCATTTTTATATAACAATTTTATTATTTAAATTTTTATAAATTAATTTTGTTTTTGTGAAGCGTCTCGTGATTTTTATCTTGAAAGGTGCTATGCAAAAAATCATTTCTTCTCTGCTTATATTGTCTTAGGATCATAACCCTTCAATCCACGCTGTCAATAGTATTATAATTAATGGTGTGTATCTAAATAATATGGGAAGCCATCCATACATATTGGCCTAAGTCTAAGTCTGTCGAGAGAGAGGGAGAGAGAGAGAGAGAGATTTTCCTATATATTTTAATCATAATTAGTCCTGATGGCTTGTACATTAAAGGCACAGTCTGCAACATTTAAATGTAGAATAACTTTAAAAATGTTTGATTTTGACCATCTGACCCAATTTTATTAAAAAAAGTAAATAATCTTTAATATTTCAATTTTCTCCTAAGTCCCTCCCCTGCCCTGTAGAGCTCAGCCAATATTTCTGCAAGCCTAACGCGTTGACCAATAGCGCTGCGTTTCCACCAGGGGGCAGCTGTCAATCATCGAGCACGAGCAGCAGGTCTCAGCATGCACAACAGTGTCACGCGCCTCACTCGGCTTACTGCAGAAACTTGGAGCAACAAAACCCCAAATTACCGATTCCTTGACTGCCTTCCACATCTCAAAAAACATTTAAAAAGTTTAAAAGCCCTTCTTCAAAAGTGGCTGTAAGACGTTTAAGAGTCGAGTAGAATTTACATTGGAGATTGTTTTATACACGATGGAGAGATTTTCGTGATCTACACCGCCTGAAAACGGATGAAGAGTTGGCAAAGTATCTTTTAGACAGGTAAGTTATTTATTGTTTTTCGGATAAATTTACTTATAATCTTTCTTTCACTGAAAGGAGTAATAGAGCAAACAAGCTTTGTATGCTTGGTGTCCTATTGGCTAATGTAGCATTAGCTTGAATGCTAAGTCGACATGAATCGATTTTAGTCAAACTATTTATGCTATATTTGGAAGAAGTTTGAGTAACGAAAGGGGATTTTAGTTTTTTGTTTATATGGGAGCTAATGATTAGTGTGGCGTTTAACTATAGGCCACATCAGTATATTGTTTTAAGCTCTTGTTCATAACTTCCCCGTTAGCGGGGTTCGGTTAGCATCTTGAAAGCTGAATTAGGTGTTTACACTTTCCTGAGCTGCGTGTTTGATTAAAATGAGTAATCAGCAGCTCATGTAGCACTTGTAGAAGTCTGAGGAGATGATTCAGCAGTTAGAATTAGGTGTGATTGATCAGGAACCTATCCGAAACCTTACGTTTCCATTAGCACTGAAAGACATATTGTGCTAACCTGGGTGGGCCACGTGTACAGATTACCGTCTGAGTTTGTGGTCTTACCTACGTGAAAACTCCATATTAAAATAAAAGGAATGATAATCAGCTCGTGCAAAAATCTGTGAAGGCTGGGGAGACTTGTTTAGCTTGTGATCACTAATGTTTGGGCTTTGTTTTTTACAGTCATCAGTCCAAATATGAAGCATCAACATCTACACCATTGAAGCGCCAACTGTGTATTTCTCCAACACCAGTGCCAGCTCTGTCTAGCATTCATGGAGAGTCATCTGAAAGGTAAATAGCTGTGTAAAAACCTACCAGGAATATTATAATTTTGCCTCTGTTTGTTTTAAGTTAGTGGTGGATTATTTTGAAAAAATTCTAGAAATGGGATAATGAATGACTATAAAAAAATGTATAGAAATAAATAGTAAAACTACATTTTATATAGCGCCTCTCAAGATAAAACACTTGAGACACTTCACAACAACAAAATTAAACATATTTAAAAAATTATATTTTATTTCAAAGTTTATGAGAAAAAAATAACACAATCTTGTTTTTAAAATGTAAAGAGAGAGACAGGAAATTATTTGTAAAGAAGGAATTCAGTGGATACAGAGAAATGCGTAATAAGTAGAGTGAGAAAAATAAGGAGAGGGTGATGACGGCCAATAGACGAGGTCTATTACCTTCAAAATGACAAAATGTGTATTGATTCTAATCATATTCTTGTGTTTGTATTTTATTTTCATAGGGATGATAATTTGGAGGAGGTGATGGAACAAGGTGAAACTAAAAAAGAAGGATCTTCACAAATGTAAGTACAAGGTTGTATCTGTATACGGCTGTCACATTTGTCAGGAAAAGTAAACAATAATTACTTTTTTAGGTTATCTTGTGTGGGAATTGAAGCAAACATTGACGAGGAAGAGTTCAACAATATTCAAAACTCTGTGTAAGTATTCCGATGTTAATAAAATGTGTCTAATTTTCCATACTAAAAACTTTATATTGTGTATATTCAGGATAGAGTCATCAGATGACACATGGTCACCAAACAGAGAACCAGAAGTTGATTCGTCTTCAGAGGAGGACGAAACCATCGAGATGGACAGCGGTACTGATGACAGCGGTGATGAGGACTACACACCTTATATACACATAAGGTAATTCTTTTCGTTTATCATTCTATAAAACTGCAATAGCGCATAGTTAATAAAAAGCTTTTGTTCACAGGACTGGAGCAGCATTACAAAAAACATTACAACTTGAGACTCTGCAAGAAATTAACATAGAGGATACAGTTCATGACTGTAATATCCCAGAAGCAACTGACCGACGTTTGACAAGCAAGAAAGGTCTTCCTCGACGCTACAAGCTAAGGCCTGAGGATCCAAGGCGTTATGGTTTGCTGTCCGGAGTTCTTGCACCACCAACAGAGGAACTTCTACAACACCTACGGACTTGCGGTGATGGTAAAATAAAACATTATCTGCCTTACATCTTCCACACAATAGTCCACTGCTAATTGAGTTTATTTTTTATTTACAGGTAAAACTTTGCCACAGACATAGGTGTTGGGGGAGGCAAGAGAAAACCCAAAACCTTCTTTATTTTTGTTTCCTGTGTTTTTTTTTTGTTTGTTTTTTTTGAAAATAAAGATATATTTTGGGGAAATAAGGACTGATAATTTAAAAATTTATGTAAAATGTTGGAGGTAGACATAATTTTTTGTTGTTGTGCAGGAGTTTTAAAATTTATGGTATTTTTACAAATGCAACAGAGAGTTGTGCTTTAGAACACTTCATTAGAGCATCAAACAAAAATATATAAAAACAAACTTATGTAAAATATCAAATATATACATTTATTTACAATCGTCTTGGAATAAAACCAGTGTAGTTACCATTGGGGTCAGGGAATTTTGCAGAATAAACTCCTCCATGTGTGGTACAGTTGAAATACATGTCTGGGGAGGCTGTTGGCAGCATTTCTTTTCCAAATCAGTTGGCATATCTCTGCAGTGGGAGCATACACACCATGAAGGTTGATTGGGTGTTGGAGGTGTTGTGGCAGGTGGACCAGAGAGGGCAAGTACATCAAAGAGAACACCAGTGTCTGTCCAGCACCATGGTAAGGATGTCAATAGCCTGCTGAGGGTTCAGGTTCTGTATGTGTTGCTACAAAAGTGGAAAGAGATGCTACAGCAACAGTTATGCTTACACGTTCAAAGTCTATTCGCTCGGAACAAAGATTCCGAACTCGAGAGAGATCTTCATCTCCAAGGTCCACAGCTGAGTGTCTCACACTTCTTCGGCCTCTGGATGCACCGCGGCCTCTAGACACACCACGGCCTCTGGATGCACCACGGCTTTGAGATGATGGTGGGCATCTCCTTTTTGCACCACGTCTTGAGGATGCAATAGGAGGTTCAAACTCTTCCTCAGAGGATTCCTCAATCACTGAACTCTAAATTGTATTAGAATAAAAAAAATTATACTAATATAAAAAGTACTCTTCCATATTAATCAATTTTGACACAGATCAGGTTTACATCTAGTCAAAATTTGGGCTAAACCAACAATAAACAGAAACCCTATGAAAACAACCATGATTATAGGAGGACTACACAGAATGCAGTGTTTATTCATGATTTCCACATAAATTATTTATATGCTTTGATATATTCATCCCATCTTGAATGGCAAAGCAATTAAAAATAAGCTAGTTACTTGCAATAAAATGCTAACAATTTGATAGGATTAATTTTATTTACAATATAGATTGCCAACTGTTACTGGTATTTTAAAATATAAATATATTTATAGATATTCTTTATAAAATGCCTTTTGTAAACAGTAAGTGTTTAATGTCCTGGTTAAATACAACTTTCTTACCTCAGATAACTCCATTGCTAACACTAGCTCAGCTCTATTACAAGAAGCAATGCTCCGATGTTGACTCTGCTTTTCCTGCGCGTGCACATTGGGAGGTGTGGCTTTCGGCTCTTTCAGGAAGGGCGGGGGAGTGAGCAACAGCCGTTCGAATTTAAAAATCTCCTCCTCCTCTCCCTGACTGCGTCATCCTGCGGACTGTGCCTTTAAGGGGATACTTGTCAGTTTGGCTCGCTTTTAGCACCCCTGCTGCCCGTTTAGCAGAACATACAGCTACACTTAACTCCTCGCTGTGCGTTCATTTTTTTAACACCATAATATAGTTGCTGATATGTCTCCTCAGCCTTCATTGGTTATGAACAGGTGCACTTCATCACTAATTCAAACAAATCAGCTCTGTTCATGATCTAAAATCAATCAATCAATATTTGTATGTATGTGTATTTTTTTATACATACATCCTCTTCACCTTATCCAGGGTGACGTCATGGGGGCTTCAGCCTAAGCAGAGAGCCTAGACTTCCCTCTCTCTGCCACATGGGTCAGCTCATCCAGAGGAATTCCAAGGCATTCCTTGGCCAGCTGAAAATCATGTCCTGGGTCTTTCTTTGGGTCTCCTGTTGAACGTGCCCAGAAAACCTCACCAGGGAAGCGTCCAGAAGGCATCCTAGCTAGATCCCTGAGCCACCTATAACCTGGCTCCTCTCGATGTGGAGGAGCAGTGGATCTACTCCGAGCCCCTCCCTGATGACCGAGCTTCTCGCCATATCTCTGTGGGAGAGCCCAGACACCCTGCAGAGAAAACCTATTTTGGCCACTTGTGTCCGCGATCTTGTTTTTTTGGCCGTTACCCAAAGCTCGTGAGCATATGTGAGGGTTGGAATGTAGACAAACAGATACAACGCGTCACTGCAGATGCAGCACCACTCTGCCCTTTGATCTCCTGATCCATCTGTTCCTCACTTGTGGACAAGACCCTGAGATACTTAAACTCCTCCACTTGAGGCAGGACTTCATCCCTGACATATATATGTGTGTGTGTATGTATATATATATATATATATATATATATATATATATATATATATATATGACCAATAATTTTTGGTGCAAAAACATTAGAGTAAATCAGTTCTTATTGGGTTTTTTTTTTACCCAAAAGGCTGGTTGCTAAGCCAAGGACATTTAAAGCCAATTTAAATAAGAAAAATTGAAGTTATTTATATATTTTTTAATTTAAAAAAAAGCTACAAGAATAACTCAAAATCTTCCAGATTTCAGTTGCAAATCAGAGTTGGTTATTGGGGACAACCCCTAAAACTTCAGGCATTTTTAGTGACAGCATCTGTATGCAGCCCCCTCTGATCCAGCGAGTTTGATTTCATCACCCTTTGACAGACATCCACAGATTTCATCAGGCATCTAATCATCCTTTAAACAAATGGAGATGTGTTCTGTAATCAGCCATATGCATGTCATCAAAACAAAATAATGGAGTTGGGCAGCAACTTTTGAATTGTAACTATTTTTTTCAACACCCACTCAACTTCCTTGCACAGCAGTTGGTGGTGAGGCCTTCTGAGCATTCTCATCTTCTAGCAGAGAGGAAGGTTGGAAGTATCCACTTGTTATCAGGGAACTGAAGCCACTGTACATAATTAATGTTCCCTTTTCTAAAAGGCAGACCATCAATGAACCTCTTTAGGGATGGAAGATAAAATGATAATGGTATCATCTTCAGCCTCAAGGTTTAAATGGTCGTTTTAGCTATAGTTATTAAGCCTGTCTCACGTCAAATGTTCAAAATTTGAGTGGCACAAGAATGAAGCCACGCAGCACTTGCATTCATCCCATTGGCTAATGACAGTTTTGATTAAACAAAATCCTCTTCGTCCATTTGTCTACTGTTGGGACAATACTTTAGGAAATAGGTTCAATTAGATTAATTAAGAACAGCCTAGATTGATCTGATGCATGCATATCTATGGTGACGTCACTTACTTCCTTCTCCGTTTACCCACAGGCAGCAGAGGGCGACACTGCCCATGTGGGCACTCTGCCACGTGGGCACAGAACCATGAACAGAGACGAGGGGTCTACACATTGGATCACGCATTGGAACCGTGTCATCAGTGAGGAGAGCGGGGGCAGCAGAGGGCGCCCTGCTGCCCGCGGATAAACCGAGAAGGAGCGGCGTCACCATTAGCGTATAGCTCTGATGAAGACAGCAGGAGTGGTCAAAACTGTCAGCAAGGTAAATAAACTTTTCCTGTGTTTGAAAAAGAAACTAAGAATGTTGGCACTTAAATTTTTTTGCCACCTCAGATTCAAGAGGAGCATTGTGGTTTTCATCCTGGCCGTGGAACACTGGACCAGCTCTAAGGGGTCCTCAAGGGTGTGTGGGAGTTCACCCAACCAATCTACATGTGTTTTGTGGACTCTGCGAAAGTGTGTGTCCCTCAAGGAGCCCTGTGGGGGAACTCCTGGAGTATGGGGTACCAGGCCCTCTGATACGGGCTGTTAAGTCCCTGTATGACTGGTGTCAGAGCTTGGTCTGCATTGCCAGCAGTTACTTGGGCTCGTTCCCAGTGAGAGTTGAACTCCACCAAAGCTGCCCTTTGTCACCAATATTTTTCATAACTTTTATGGACAGGATTTCTAGGTGCAGCCAAGGTGGTGAGGGGATCTGATTTGGGTGCCTAAGGATCAAAACTCTGCTTCAGCTCTCAAACTTCACACTCTTCCTGAGTTTGCATTTGTAAATCTCTAAAGAAAAACTGCACACAAGGGAGCAGCATATGTATATTTAGGGGTTGGGCAGGGATCCAAAGAGATGCAATGGTACCATAATCCAGGAACTGATTCACTATAGCAACAAGGCTTAGTCCAGGTAGATGGGCTGGTGATGTTTTTTATGTCTGAGGAATGACAAAGAAGCTTGTGACCTCAGTTCGTCCAAGATGTTATACTGGAACAACAAGAATCAACATAATGGACAATACTTAAACCACCAAATGGTTCCCGAGTGCGGCTGTGTCTGCAGCTCACCGCTCCCCCAGGGGATTGGTCAAATGCAGAGAACAAATTTCACACACACTGATGTGACAACTTTAATACTTAGCTGATGTATCACAGAGCCTATTTGGGAGTCAGAGCCTGATCAGAACCAGCTCTGTCTCTGCTTGGATAAATAAAGCAGTGGGAAAGATCCTATCAGTCTGTCTGGAGAATATACTTGTAGAAAAAACAAGACACATGGATATCTAGTCTACTTTTAAAATTTTTTACATGTCCGATTGATCCTGTAATAAATCCAAAGTCAGAGAAGAAATCAGCTTTTTAAGTGTTTTTCAGATTTATTAAACAAGCTGAAATTAAAGGTTACGCTTTATTATTTACTAGGGTCGTGACTTTAACACGTTGATTGATTAATTAATTAGAGAAAAATATGACACATTCAAAAAATGTACGCATTTAATCACAGCTTACATTTCGAGCAATGCGGAACCCTTGTCATTGCACGATTTCCTCATAGACCGAATATCACCGATGCACACAACAATGCACAGCGCTAATGGCTACTAAAACGGGATAAAAACAGACAGAAGTTGCCTTGCTTGGACTTATGCAGGATTTAGGAAACACGTCCGCCTCTTTTCTTATCTTTGAAAAAATAAACTTCCAGACAACAACGGAGTCCGTGTCCATTTTTCAGAGATCGTCTGCTGCAGCTGCCCGATGGCATGGGAAACTTTACAAAAGTTGCCGTTATCAGATTAGATTTGTGCCAATAGGATCAAGAAAAGCACTTTGAAGATCAAACAAATATTAAGAAATTGATAGAACTAAAATATTGACTAAAGGAAAAAACATGTTTCAAAAGTAAAACTTACTATCTGAATCAACTTCTTAAAATGAGTGACGAAGTATGTTTCCTTTTTCTGTTTGCCTCTATGTGTTTTTGTTATCAGTTTCCTTAGTTTCATTCTCGCTGCTCACAGCTTTGCTCTCACTACCAGATTTGCACTTACACTGTCTGGCTTTTTCCTTTGCAATCCGTGACTTTTTGGTTGCAATTCTGACACAACCCTTTCGGGTGGGTGGGACTTCTGAGAAGTCCGCTCCCATAGGACAGGGGTTTCCCTTGAGTGACAGTTTAGTGACCCGGAAGTGATGTAGCCTCCAAGACTTTTTTTTTTCCCACCTCGGTCAACAACATGAATGTTGAGCCCCAAACACATTATTTCTGCTGTCTGTTGTGTCTACTAAGGATATAAAGTGAGTATTGATAATATATTTTATCTTTTCTTAGTTAATCTGTAAGTTAAGCCACTTTTTAAGTTGGTTTTAACCAGACATTAGCTCACTAGTTAGCTGCTAAGCAAGCCATTGTGCTAGCCTCAGGACAATGGTCTATTGTTCCAGAGAGACGTATTAAAAACTCATCTTAACATAATAATTTTTATTCCATGTTACTTGGACGGGCTAAACAAGTTCATAGTTCTGCCTGCTCCTTTTTCAGTGAAACGAATGGATGATATGATGTAACTCTGACTGAATAATTATCTAAGTGAGTAGATTTGATAACAAATTTCTTACCAGTATACAGATCTGACATTTTTTTGTCAGAACAGGACAAATCAGATTCAATGTGCTTTCTGTCACCCTAAATCCAATCCATATCTGATGTTTTTATTACTTAAGTTTGTATGAACAGTACATTTTGTTATATTTCCACCGTAGTGTCAATACACTATTAGAGTTTATACCGAGTCAGACTGCACACACGATAGCTTGGTTACAAGTTTTTCTTTTCCTGTTTATTGCAGAACACAGAAGTAACACACACACATAACTGGGCGTGGTGCCCCCTACCGGCGATGACTTGCATAACACACAATAACTCTTGGTCCATACATAACATCTCCTCCCCACTAAGCTATGCGGCCCTAGCACCACCCACAGAAACATTTCCATAACAAAAGTAGTGCCATTTTTTTTATTATTACAACATTCATGAAAAACTGGAACTAATGTTTCTTTCTGTATGAATTGTTTTGTAGTTGAGAACAATGTCTCTGAACACTAACATTCTCACTGAACTACTTAATACGTTCACCCATCCCAACAACCAGTGGGGGGCTTGGTGACTCTCACTGGGTAACGTCTCACAGACTCCGTAACCTGTGTACAGTCAGTCGGTGCTGGTTTAAGAGACTGGGGTGTTTCTGGAGGTGAGGTGGTCCCCAGAACTTGTTCAACAGTCTCTTCCTGCAGAGATGTACAAGGGTGAAGCATGGTGTCACTACCACTCTGGGCTGGTGACATCTGAGAGCTTGTCGGAGGATCTATTGTGACCTGTTGAGATCCTGACTCCGGTCGTGTCAGCATCTGATCTACATGACGTTTCCACACACCTTGGGCTCCCACATTCACCTTGTTTAACACTGGCCCAGTCTTCTCCAGTATGACACAGTGCGTCCACTTGTCCTCTCCCTTCCTATAATCACGCACCAGGACAGACTCTACCACAGTGAACCATCTGTCCCGAGAGTGTTGCTGTCGGCATTGTTGTTGAGCATCTTGTGACCTACGTATTGTTCCGGCCACACTGGGCTTCACAAAATCCAGTCGAGAGCGCAGCTTGCTTCTGAAGAACAACATGGCTGGCGTTTCTCTAGTTGTTGCATGGGGAGTGTTGTGATATGTCAAAAGAAACGTGTCCAGGTGTTGTTGCACAGGTGCTGTACCCCTGGAAGCTTTCAGTGCATGCTTGAATGTCTTAACAAAATGATCAGCCAACCCATTAGTGGCAGGATTGTACGGCGCGGAGCGAATGTGTTTGACTCCATTAGCTTTCAGGAACACCCTACAGTAAATTCCTCAGAACAGAACTGCGGTCCATTATCACTCGCCAGAACGTGGGGAAGGCCATGACGACTAAAGAGACCCCGCAGCACTTGTATGGTTTTACCAGTTGTGGTGCTATCCATAATATGCACCTCAGGCCACTTTGAATGTGCATCTACCACCACCAGGTACTGTGACCTTCAAATGGACCCGCAAAATCCACATGGATCCGTTCCCACGGACATGAATGCCACAACCAAGGGTGCAGGGGTGCTAACCCAGGCTCTTTTTGCACACGCTGACAAGAGTGGCAGGCTTTAGCTTGAAGCTCAATCTGAGAATCAATCCCAGGCCACCAAACATAGCTGCGAGCTAAGCTCTTCATCCTCACCATCCCTGGATGTGCAGTGTGGAGCTCTTGCAGGACACAAGAGCGCAGCTTAGGTGAGAACAGGACAAATCAGATTCAATGTGCTTTCTGTCACGTGTTCTGTATTCTCCATCAAAAGAATGTTATCCAGGACAGATAATCAATAATGAGTTAAATACATGCTTTTTATTATTTAATTTTTTACAATTTTTTTGCCATTGACAGACCGCGATTTGGCAGGTGCGAAGACGAAGAGGAGGCGAAAATTTGATATCAAGTTCAAAGAGAACGTGCTGATTATGCTGCAGAACACTGGGGACCAATAGGGGTTGTATTAACTAGTCGACTTCACTATAGTGACTTTTTATGCCTGTCATCGACTAGTCGCTGTCACGTGATAATGACCGGCAAGATGCAGCCCTCGGAAAAGACAGCAGCCTGCTGTCAGCAGGTGACAAGCTCCTGCGCTCGGGGGCGGGCAACGCGCTGTGCCAGAGCGTCGGTACTGACACGCGATCGTTCATGTCGGCTCATTTCCTTTAATGTTTTCTGTCTTTTATTTGCGCCTGATGTGTTTCGCTGCTGTGGAGCGGGGCGCATCACCTTGTCCTCCGGTGACGCACCGATCACTGATGCGGCCGCCAAGCAGTGAGCACTCCGCTGTTTTTGCAGTTGGTAGATCTGCGTCCTGAGCACGGCCACAGTAACATTATCAAATCAGGTGTCGCCACCTCAAAACTAATTTAACACTTGATCGTTCATGTCGGCTCATTTCCTTTAATGTTTCGCTTTTGTGGAGCGGGGCGCATCAACTTGTCATCCGGTGACGCACCGATCACTGATGCGGTCGGCGAGCAGCGCGCACTCCGCTGTTTTTGCGGTTGGTAGATCTTTTAGAAATGCAGTTCAAAGGTAACTCATAAGGTGAATATATATGAACCCAGGTAGCAGTTTTTCTTTAGGTTTGAGAGGAGATGCAGGAAGATAATAAACAGGCAGGACAGAAAAATAGTCAAATAAAAGCAAGTTAGTTTTTGTACCTGGTGGTTGCAACAAACATACACCATTGAAGGTAATCAGAAGTGAGGAACAGAAAATGAAATAATTATTTTAATGTTTAGAGCAGCAGCAACTCCGAGAGGCTGCAGGCGCATCAGTGAGTTTGCGGCCGCTGTGCAGGGGGAGGGGGAGAGGGCTGAAGCAGAAACTATCGTTGTTAAAAGAAATGTGTTTAACTTTGAAAATGTGGGCGCAATTTTAATTGTCAAAAACTCCAACGAACCATTAGTTCATTTTGCTCAAATAGAAATTGTGGCCTGCCTCTAATTCTGGTCCTCCTTCCAATAAAGGCCTGGAGCTTAATGAGCTTGAGTCAAATACAGGCCTGGGCCTGTATTAGAGGATTTACGGTATGTTCAGCGCCTTGGGCTCCTGTAAAGGCAGTGGAAGGTGTTACATAAATAAAAATTGATTGAGAAAATTTTGAAGTGTCAGAGAGACCATTGTGTTTCACCCAATCCCCCATCAAAGAAAATATAAAATAAAATAAAAAACAATAAAAAAATAAATTATAAACATATTTGTTTTTAAACTGATTTAGCCATTACACCTTAATTAGACAATAAAGTAACTGGCTAATTACAGAAAGGTAATCAGTACACCAATAATGTTAGTGACACACTGATTTTTTTTTTCACCCTTCAGGAACAGATGACCAAGAAGGGGGCCCATCAAATGGCTCTGGAGCAAAGCAGTTGTCAGTGAAAGTATTTTTTCAGTGGGCTTCAGGCCAGGCACATGTGCCACTAACAGACACAGAAAGAGAATTTTACAAGATAACTGTAAATTTTGATCACGACGGTACCACCCGGTATGGACCACACTTTGTGCTTTCCTGTTAATGGATGTGCTGTTGCAATCACCTTACCTACACGGCACGTTACTACATACAGTGACTTTGAAAGTCGGCTTACTCAGGCAGTCTGTGATGGATTTGATTTTAGCAGACATTAAATGAAAACAAGATGGCCACTGTTCTGGGTTCAGGTTACTGTATAATTGTTCAAATTTAACTTTGAATCCAAAAAGACAAATTGTTTTGTTAAATAATGTAATGTTTTGGGGCTAGAAAGCGACATTGTTACATGAATCAATAAAGTTAGGCCTATTGCCATTTCAAATACATGTTATGTATTTCTTTTGTAACATTAAAAAAGCACTGGAAATGATCTCTTGAATTTTTATTTCAAGTACACATTAATCTGACAAAGCAGCATTAACATATTCTCTGCACAATAGATAAAGTTCCTTAGTGTTAGAACGCTTCCAATTTTGTGCCAGTAGCAACTGCAGTTCAGCATGCTGCTCTTCAGTGAGGGGACTGTCGAACTCAGGGACCACAACAGCACCGTCCACATCTGGGCTCTGCTGCAACATCCCAGTTGATGTCTGGCTCTTGGAAATCCTGACATTACAACAAGAGAGCAATGATAATGTTTCTATATTGAGCTGCAATTTGACAACAAACAAGCAAAATTTCCTAAATTTTAATAGAAACCAAATTATCACATTTTGTGTACAGGGTTGTGCAGGATTACTATATGTCAAAACTAGATAAAAAAACTTACAAATAGTAGGGACAAGAATAACAAAAATTCAAAATAGTTTTGATTTAGAACTTTTACTACTTTGCAGGGGTGTAATTGTCATTTACTTACATCACCGTAATTAAGTACAGTTTGCAATTTAAAATTTTTAACCTTTAGTAGGTTTTAGGGCTGGTTGATGAATAAAAGCATATTAATTTTAAAAAATCTTATCAATCGATAGATAATTATTTCAAAATTTTAAAACCGTAGAAGAGAATATATATTGAAGTGCATCCCTGGCCATTTTCTGCTATTTCTTTAAGCGACAGTCTGTAGTTTTCTGCCACTAGGGGGCAGTACGTACCTAAATCATAACAAACAAGCTACATTTTTGTGTTCCATGAGGAGCCTACCAACGAATAGCCGTAAAGGCCACAAATAAAGCCCTGGGAGTGTTGTAGCGCAATTTTTTAACGGGCTAACTACCTTGTCAGATCGTTCAACCTCCTGCAAAATGACAACAAGCACGTCGGACTCCCTTTCATCAGTCAGCAGTAGAGAAATGCCATGTTTCACATTCAGTATTTTTTAAGCGGCGTTCAGTATGTTCATAGAGCTCCTCATTTAGCTTCATGTTTGTGTTTCAATCTTTATTGAACAAATTTTTTAAACTTCATGTAGAAAGCAAGGAGATCGTGACGTAACATTTTTTTTTATTTTTTTATAACTTTATTAACAAAGCTTACAGGCAGATGTGTTCTGCTGGTTGTTGGAACTGTGAGCTGCACAAAAACAGGCATAGTTGCTCCAATGACTGGATTTAAATAGGGTTTTGGAGAGTTAGAAACCTACTCAATATGGCGGTGAAGCAGTTAATGCTTCACCGCCAATGATCTCTATGGTACGGCTTATGTAGAAAGAAACATGCTGTCTAAAGCCTGGTTCATGCTTCTCCGTCAGCTCCGCAAGGGACAGACACGCACGGATTGACGGAAGCGTTTTGCTCTCATACTTCTCCTGGGGAGTGTTTGTATATATATAAGAGACTTTTTAACACTGACATATTTGTCTCTCATTCTCCTCCACCTCTTCATGCGCTCACCACCTCTAAACCCACGTTTCCTGTCATTTCCGTCCACAAATAAAGCGCTTGCTGCGTATCTTTTCACTCCTCCAGTCACGGGGGAACTTAACGTTCATGTTTTTAGAGTTTTTTCGCGAGGTATTCTTCAAGCTTCTCCGTGTCTGCCGCTTGTTATCCTCCGCTCTCTTTATGTTTTTGAGGGCGCAATGCCGGCGGTGTAGACAACAGCCGCATCCTGACCAACCACAAGCTTGCGTTGTCCGTCTCGACTGACGGATGTTTAGAAAAAAGCTTGACTCCGTCCGTCCTTGCGGAGCTCTCCGGCAGGCATGCAAGGACGTTGCGTGTCTCCGCACTGACAGAGACGGAGAAACATGAATCAGGCTTAAGGCTACGTTCACAGTGCAGGTCTTAAAAATCCATTCAGATTTTTTGAGTAAATTTAATTTTTTGTGTGGTTGTTCACATTATAACTGAAATACAACAGCAAACACTCTCCTGCGTTAACGTTAAAAGTGATCCGCATGCAGAGGTGGTTTTACCATTAGGCATAGGTAGGCGGCCGCCTGGGGCCCCCTTGTGTTGGGGGGCCCCTAGCCCTGACCACTGGCACCCCTCTGTTAATGCCACAATATTCTTATTACCAACCTGTCGCAGCAGACAGGATTGGACATGCTTCTCATTACCATAATTCCTGAACCGTTCAAGATATTAAAATTCCAAAAAATGCTGAAAAGATTAAAAATGGGGCTTTTCGTGCATATACAATACATTACGGTAGCCACCGGGATTCCCTGTCTTGAGCGCAACAAATCACAACACAGATTCAGAGACGTGCTGAGTTTGTCATCCAAAATGCTCCGTTTTATAACTATTGAATGGCTGATCAGATTCAAATAATTCCAAAGGTTCCTAAAAGTATATAAAAGCAGCTTTCCAACAATCTATAGCATGAAGCAATCAGAGTAATGGAAAATATCGCTACGAGGGGAAATCCTTCTGTACAGCCTGATTGAAACGGAGCGCAGCGCCGCGGTGAAAGCGGATAATAGAACGGGGAAGCTAATTAACATAAAAACCAGCATGAAATTATGGAAATGCCTCAAAGAAAATCAACACGATCTATTAGGTGTCCCAGAAGGCTTACATCTGAAGACAGTGACCACGAAGGACAGATCTAGTATGAATGTTTGTTCAGTCTTTATTTTTTTTATTTGAACAACCCTCAACTATTTGCTAATTGCAAGATTCAGCTTCATTCCAGCATTATGTATCTTTTTACAATAAGTAATTATTTTTGCTAAAACAAAAGTTTTTGTATGGCAGTGCACAGTGTGCAAGAGAAGCATCCCATGGCGGTGTGAGGTGTGCAGGACTCTGCCTGCAGCTGGAGAGAAACTGCTTCAAGGTCTACCACATCAAACAACAACGTCTGAAAGTTTACAAAAATAAATGGTCTTAAAAACTGCTAAAAAAGATACCAAGGTTCAAGCTTTTTAAGAATAGACGCATTTCAGTTCAAAGTTTAAATTGTTTGCCCAGTCATTTTGAAGTTCCTGTTCAGTAATAACTGTAAAAAAATAAAATCCGTTTTTTGCCTTTTTCACTTTTAAGCTGATTTTTTAAAGGCTTTAATAGAAATAAATTCTAAATACAAACCATACACTAAAAGCTGAGGTTGTTCTGAAAAAAGGAGAGAGTTACACACACTTTGCACTTTTTATTACAATTTTACAGCCATAAGATTAAAAAAATACCAGGCGGCCCTGTTATAATTATGGTCATAAGAGGGTTATTAAGACGGCGATGCACAAAGTGGAAGTGATTGGTTGTCATTCCACTCCAATCCAGTTGTTGGCGGTAATGCGCCAAATTGTTTTTTGCCAAGTGCCATAAGACCACAAATAAGAAAAAGAAGAGAGGCGGGAGCGTTCGTAACAAACTCAAAGCGATAGTCAAAACATGAAGCATGACATGAAGTTATCCTAGTGGCTCCAACAAGAGAAAGAAGCAGCATGCTTCATAAAAGCTTTAATTTTCGCTTCTGAAAGTGACGTCGTTTTTTGATGTAAACATCAAAAGGAGGTAGGAAGGAAAGACAATGGAAAATGTTTAAAGGGAGGAAAACATAGACCAAAATGGAAAATAGAAAAAAATAACTAAGGCTAAAGCACAGGAGCACTGACAGGAAGAAGAAAGCAGAGCAAATATTGAAGGCACTCAAAGGGAGGGAAAAACAGGAAAAAAGAGAAGGACTAATAAAAAGGGAAAATAACTCATGTCAGAAGAGGGGGGAGTTTCGCAAATCCAGTTAAAGGTAAGATTGTCGAAAATTTAGTGTAAGGGGCCCCATGTCTGTGTTCGCCTTGGGCCCCCAAATTGCTAAATCCGCCCCTGTCTGCATGTACAGAAGAGAACAAGAACTCACACACTAGGAGCTCTGTGGAGTCTGAACTGAGAGGTGGAGCTGTGATCCCAAGAGCTTCACTGACAGACTTCATCCACAATTCCAGGATCACACCTGTCAAGTCTCCTGTTTTGAGCTGGAAACTATTTTCAAAACTAAACTATTTTACTCCTTATTTCCACAGTCGTCCCATATTAGTATTTTCCCTCACTTAAGCCGCTTTCACATCTGGGTCAGCATGGACGCGTTCGGAACCAAATGTTTTGTTCACATATGGCTCACATGTGTGTACTTCGTTCTGAGAAGACTTCTTTTTTCAGACTACTTCCCTCGGTCCGGCTGGTGCCGAGCAGACACTATGGACTAATTGGCAGCTGAAACTCACACCTACCGCCTCCGATTGGGGAGTTGGATCAAACACCGGGGGGGTTCCGCATGTGCGATTACTTTTCATCCTGGTTGCTGTTTAGCCCACATGAAGCACTGAGCTGCTGTCTCCCTCTCTGCAGCAGAGGAGGACAGCAGTGTGTGTGTGTGTAGCAGCAGTTATAAGGACATGTCTGCAGCAGAGGACACTACAGCGTTGAAGCAGGAAGGATTAGAGGAGAGCAGATTATTAGTGTTGGTGCAGCGGTTTGATGAGCAATTATAGTTTAGCATAGGCGGACACTGCAGACTTCTTCCGCGCGTCTTTACCGACACCCACATGCTCGGGGATTTCCGCATTCCTGAGAAGTCCTGGGAATCACATGTGAACAAGAAACCACCCGTTCTATTCCGAACTCACGCGGCTCAGCCCCGACCATAGCAAAACATCAAATACCGGAACCAGAAAAACTTTTAGCGCTGAACTCACCTTCAAAATTAAATGTTAACCCTAACGTTTCCTGTTGAAACCATTACAACATGTTTGAGGTAATTTGGCCACTCCGGCTCTCTGTAGTGGTTTCCCAATTACACGAGGGAGGGAGGGGTAAAAAAAACTCCGTTGGTAACCACGGTGAACAGGCTTGATGAAAAATGAACGAATATCCCTAAATAATTAAAAACCATGAAGTCAAATGCAAAGTTTAGGGCAGAACATTGACCCAGAGGTTTTCTGATTGAGCAGATTTGTGAGAATACATGAAATGACCGCTTAGAGACGGAGCAAGCTAGTTGCTAGCTTATGTGACATGACTAGTTATATCAATACAAAGTCACCTTGTTTCTCGTTTAAAATTATAATGATAATTTTAAAATATCTATATATTGCCCAGCCCTAGTTGTAGCCTATACTGCTTACATTATTTCAGAATTAAATTTCACTATGAAAAAAAATAAATACAGTCAATTGTAGAAAGCCTCTTTCTAAGATGAATAATAAAGCATCATTGGAATAATTTAATTTCTAACCACTGAATAGACCAATACAGATGTAAAATATTGGGATTTCCCCAGAGGAGCTGGCCCAAGTGGCTGGGGAGAGGGAAGTCTGGGCCTCTCGAGGCTACTGCCTGCTCCGACGCCAGAAGCTGTCGGAGCGGACTTCTTACCGGACCTGGCCGGGGAACCCCTTGGGATTTACCCGGAGGAGCTGGCTCAGGTGGCTGGGGAAAGGGAAGTCTGGGCTTCACGACGCTACTGCCCCCACAACCCGACTCCAGATAAGCGGATGAAAATGGATGGATGGACAAATAACAGATTTACATGCAAGTAGTTTAAATAGAGTGCTGGGCTGATCAACCATTGCTTAAAAATGAAATACAGCTTAGCCGGTTAATTGCTGTGATCATAAAACACGTAAACAGCAGCACGCAGAAATCAAAAGGCAACGTTTTACGTGATGTTTACTTGTTGCTATGAGTAATAAGACAGAAAAAGCCACGCCAAAATAAGTTTAGGAAGCCCACTAAGAATCATAATAAAAGCATTTAAAATAAATACCATACACAATTGAGGAAATGTTGGTTTAAGTACCTGATATAAAGTGGTCGCTGCATAAGTGAAAACCTTTACTCTCGGAATCTCACAGTTTCATTTTAGCCCGGTCAGTAGCGCGTTTCATTACAATGATCCAACGTTTGCAGCGCTCCGGATCTTGGGGAATCCTGTAGATGGCTCATTCTTTATGTCGTCCGTGTCTGTTCTGGCATCCTGGGGCACAACAGGAATCTACCATATTTCCTGTCTGATTGAGTTTTCTGACAATAATAAATAGTCCAGCTGCCGGCTTCTGCATGCCAATATGGCGCCGTTTCGATTTGAACTGTTGCATGCCGGGAGAAATGACGTCAACTCCCGGAGCTCTCTTAGTAAGTTAGGATCATTATGTATATAGACCAGCGGCTAGGTTCGACAGGATTACAAAAAGAAATAATGCAAGTGCAAAATAAAATGGCAGGAGGCAGGAATTGAGCAAAAATAGAAATTGTTATTTTTTGGGGGAAATGACTATTGGATTACACACACTTAACATAGCATTATTATTTTCAGAAACCTACCAACAGATTGAAAGCTAGCTGATGCGCCAGTCAAGGCAGGTGTTGTGTCAAAATGTGTTTCCCTAACAAAAACGTTTTTCTTCTACGGCTTTGGTCAAAAATTTCCATCGTTCAATTATAACGAGGTTTACTTTTTAATAACATTCTCTTACTTTGATGACCCATTTTGTTCATTACAGCGTGAGAAAAACGCTTTTCTTCTACGGCTTCTGGTCCATTTTGCTGGTGCAGGTGAAACTCCCGCTCCAGATCAGGGCGGGTACTAGCCAGGCTGTTAGTGCGCAGATGCGGCAGCCACACAGGAAAATCCACAGAGCGTCAAAACGAGCGCACCCCAAAGAGGTTTGTTCTCGCCCAGTCCCACAAGTCTTTCTATTGGCTGAGCGGTTGCTAGGAGATTGTACTTCTAAATTTTGAGCCAGAGCAGACGAAATCCGTGAGAGCAGGGGACAGACTTGTGGGAGGAGTTTTGATCCGTGCAGAAAAAAAGCTGTCACGTGAGAAGACAATACCAGTGTAAGAAGGTTAAATCTGAGCACAGAAACAAAGATTTGAAGGAGAAATGAGTGAATTTGAAAGAGAGCAGACATTTTGAGTGCAAGCATTACAAGTTTTGAGAGCAATAATATAAAATCTTATTCTGAAATAAAAAAGTAGGTCTCTAGATATGAAATTCTGCTTTCAAATTGAAAGTTCAAGTGCTCAATTTCTGGCACTTTAATTCTTCCACGCCTCCAGAGTGCCAAAACTCCCAACAGCCGAGGGAGCAGAATCACAAACCGAGCGTGCAGAAAGGCTGCCACACGCGCAGTGAGGCTGCCGCGCGCATGTTTTCCTCTGCCGTGTGCTCGTTGGCCAACGCGCGCACGCAGGTTTGTCACTTGCGCACATCCTTGTGCGCTCACAGACACAGTTTGATCCCTCTCAGTGTACAAATGACCTCCTCGCCATGTAAATTTTCACTCGTGAGGTTGTAACCTCCACGCACGAGTCCCATTCGCATGCGCGATGTGGACAATACGCGTGCACGGGTTTTGGCTACGCTTGCACGGGTTTTGGCGGACACCTGACGCCAAATCCATAGCCTTGAGATACCCAGGACGAACCTCATCCGCCCCCGGGGCTCCGCTGCTGTGTAGTTGTTTGACTACCTCAGCAACTTCTGCCCCGAGATTGGACAGTCCATCCCCAGGTCTCCCGGCTCTGGTTCCTCCTCGGAATGCGCATGGGTGGGATTGAGGAGCTCCTCAAAGTATTCCTTCCACCGTCCAACTATAGCTCCAGTTGACGTCAGCAGCTCCCCATCCCCACTGTAAACAGTGTGAGCGAGTTGCTGCCTTCCTCTCCTGAGGCGCCAGACAGTTTGCCAGAACCTCTTGGGAGCCGATCGATAGTCTTTCTCCATGGCCTCACCAAACTCCTCCCACGCCCGAGATTTTGCCTCGGCAACTGCCACAGCTGCACCCCACTTGGCTATCCGGTACCTGTCTGCTGCCTCAAGAGACCCACAGACCACCCATCCCCTGTAGGCCTCCATCTTCAGCCTGACGGCTCCCTGAACCTCTGGTGTCCACCAGCGGGTACGGGGGTTGCCACCACGACTGGCACCGGCCACCTTGCGACCACAGCTAGCAACAACCGCCTCAACAATCGCAGAGTGGAATAGGGTTGTCATGGTATGAAAATTTAACCTCACGGTTATTGTGACCAAAATTATCACGGTTTTCGGTATTATCGCGGTATTTTTTAAACGGTGTTGCATATGTTCAGAAAGCATTGATAGTCCTGTTCTACACAAACTGAAATAGTTTTGAAAAGGTTTAACAGTGTTTATTAAACCTAAAATAACACAAAGCCTTAGCAAAAGTGCAACTTTTCACAAGTAAAGGAACAAATAGCTTCTTTTTCTGGAACATGTTACAGTAGTCAGTGCAGGTTTAAATTATACAAATCCAAACATTCAAAACATAAACAATATGTAAACAAATCAAAGAAACACCACTTGTTTTCTCATATACTTGTTTTCTTCATTATCAAAATGAAAATCTAAAACTCCAGTCCACACTTGACTTGAGCACTGTACAAGTCAACCTTAAAAAATATGTATTTAAAATAAATAGCCACTTAAAACAAATTACTAAAATAACTACTACACTATGTAATCAAGTCCAAATGTTCAAGTATAAATGGCATTGAATAAGTAAACAAATCAATGACAAGGAACTAATTGTATATTTCTCTTCATCATCAACAAATAAGATGCTTCATCCAGCAACAGGGTGTCCGTGACACGGTTTAAATGCTGGCAGAGGACGCTGCGGCTGCAGTATATAGTGACTCGTTGCATTCTCCCTCAACCAAAAGTCCTCACGTCATGCATTTAAGCTAAAATGCTAATGTTAACTTACCTTGCACTGGCTGTAGAGACGTGGGTGATGGTCACGCAGATGTGCCATTCGATTCGAAGTGTTGCTGCCTTTTGCAGACACTTTTTCCCTGCACGTTCTGCAAACGGGATAGCAGTCTTCTATTAACTGTCCCTCAGCAATTTTCAGAAATCCAAAATATGCCCATTCTTCAGATTTAGTCTTCTTTGAAGGCTGATGGATGTCCTGGGCGCTGCCGTCTCCTCCATCGGCCATTATTTCAGCTTCAAAGTTTTGGTTGCAAACTAAAAAGTGCGTCTGCGCGGGAACATCAGCAGAAGCGACGGTGGCTGGTAAGGGTCACCGCGCCTAAACCGCGGCCACGGTAAACCCACCGAGATAATTTAGTTTTTTAAAAACTGGACAGTTATTTTTATTGTCAACTTTTTTACCGGGGTTTACCGCTATACAGGTTACCGTGACAACCCTAGAGTGGAACAAGGCCCACTTGGAGTCAATGTCCCCCACTGCTCTCGGGACGCGGTCAAAGCTCTGCCGGAGGTGGGAGTTGAAGACCGTCTTGACAGGTTCTTCTGCCAGGCGTTCCCAGCAGACCCATACTATGCGTTTGGGTCTACCAGGTCCATGCGGCATCTTCCCCTGCCATCTGATCCAACTCACCACCAGGTGGTGATCAGTTGACAGCTCCGCTCCTCTCTTCACTTGGGTGTCCAAAACATACGGCCGCAGGTCAGATGATACGACTACAAAGTCTATCATCGACCTGCGACCTAGGCTGCCCTGGTACCAAGTGTACCGATGGGCATCCTTATGTTCGAACATGGTGTTCGTTATGGACAAACTGCGGCTTGCACAGAAGTCCAATAACAAAACACTACTCGAGTTCAGATCAGGCAGGCCGTTCCTCCCAATCACACCCCTCCAGGTCAAGCTGTCATTGCCCACGTGAGCATTGAGGTTCCCCAGCAGGACAATGGAGTCCCCTGATGGAGCACTATCTAACACTCATCCCAGGGACTCCAAACATGGTGGGTACTCTGAACTGATATTTGGCCCATAAGCACAAACAACAGTCAGGTCCCGTTCCCCAACCCGAAGGCGCAGGGAAGCTACCCTCTCGTCTCCCGGGGTAAACCCTAACACACAGGCAGAGAGTCTTGGGGCTAACAAAAAGCCAACCCCAGCCCTCCGCCTCTCACCCGGAGCAACTCCAGCAAAGGAGAGTGTCCAACCCCTCTCAAGGACTTGGGTTCCAGAGCCAATGCTATGTGTCGAGGTGAGTCCGACTATATCTAGCCGGTACCGCTCAACCTCTGCCACAAGCTCCTGCTCCTTCCCCGCCAGCGAGGTTACATTCCATGTCCCAAAAACCAATTTTCTTGTCCGGGGATCGGACCGCCAAGGCTCCCGCCTTGATCTGCCATCCGATCCACATTGCACCGGACCCTTCATGTTCCTCCTGCGGGTGGTGGGTCCACAGTTGGATGAGCCCATGTATCCGGTTCGGGCTGGGCCCGGCCGGGCCCCATGGGCGAAAGCCTGGTCACCAGGCGCTCGCTCACGGACCCCAACCCCAGGCCTGGCTCCAGGGTGGGACCCCGGTAACCCTCCGGGCCGGCTACTCCGACTCTTTGAATTTACTTCCATGAAAGATCCTGTGAACCGTTCTTTGTCTCACCCTTCACCTAAGGCCAATTTGTCATGAGAGACCCTACCAGGGGCGCAACGTGCCCCAGACAACATAGCTCCTAGGACCATTAGGGCACTCAAACTCCTCCACCACGATAAGGTGACGGTTATTTTTTATCAGAGCGAATGCAGGAGGTAGGTGTAGGAGACTCGTTTCATGTTCAGCATGCATGAAAAACTCAGAGTGACTGAACATGATCAGAAATAATAATTTTAAAATGTTTATTAATTGACCATGAAACAACAGTTGGTTGGTCTTCTCACTGTGTCCCTACACCTCAGACAACATGGAGCCCATCAAAGGCTCAGAAGCTGCAGCTCAACAGGTTTGAGGTCCGGTGTCGATCAGTGCTTCAGTCCATTTGCAGTTGGCAACCAGCCTGACACCGAAAATTGTGTGATTCAAAATTTTCAAGCTTAGAAATAAATGACAACATGCAGTGACTAAGTAATCTTGAACATTTAAAAAATATTTTCTCCAGCTTGGCTGGATGCTTCCTCATATCCAACAGCTTCAGCCAACATATTGATCTCTCCTACCTTCTGGGATCCTATTCAAATGTGTTTCTCATGATAGGATCTATTGGAGGAACCCACAGGTTGACATCATTTTACCATCTTTGTATCATAATATACATTAAAGTATCATTTAATATACGAATCCCCTCCTCACATGCTAACAACCATGGTGTCGTGAACATGTCAACTACACTAGAACTGCCTTCTGTCTCAAAATCGCTCAGCTGATACTTTAACCAATGCATTTCGACTAGACTATTTAAACAGCATCTTCTATTGTTTACCCTACAAACTCCTCATTAAACTCTTGTACATTCAGAGCTCAGCTGCACATCTTCTAACCTCACCAGAGAACATGTCACCTCTGTCCTTAACAACCCCACTGGCTTTCCTTTCCACAACACATTCAATTTAAAGTTTTCCTGCTAACTTTCAAAGCTCCCATCTAAACTGAACTCCTTGCACATTAAACTCCACTACCTCTGGTCCTGAGACATGCCCATGAGTCACGGGTGAGCACAGGTGAACACCAAGCTCTGACAAATTTGTCAATATTGTGGTGCTGGATTGAGATAAATGTTTTTAGTTGGTGAAATCAACATATGTGGCAGTTGGCAGTATTATGCCCCCCAAGAAGGTGAAGCAACAATCCAAGCAAAACGAAAACGACGACGAGCTTCAGTACTTGGGACAAGGAGACATGGCAGGTGCGCATGGTGACAGAAAAGAAATATCTGAGTTGATACGCTCTGTCATAAAGGAAGAGATCAGCATTGTGGTTAATAAACTGAACGCGATTATGGATGATATTTCTACTTGTGTGAGAAGACTGGGTGATGTGGGGAGACTTTACCTAAACTGGACAGTTGGATGTCAAAGTTGGAGTCGGAGAATGCAACGCTGAACAAATCCAACGCCGAGCTGAGAGAGAGGACGGAGCGGCTTGAAATGCAGAGCCGCAAATATAACCTTCGTGTGTTTGGATTGTCTGGTGACATTGGAAAAACTAACCTGACTACTTATATGGACATGCTGTTTAAAGAATTGTTCAGAGGAAAACTTAAGCGGGAGCCAGAAGTGGAGATGGCGCACTGGATTGGACCTAGGAGAGACGCAGTAGGAAGAGTGATGATGGTGCGGCTGCGGAGGCTTACAATAAAGGAGGAGATTATAAAGATGGCCAGAGAAGAACATGTTTTCCAACTGTGCGGTATGAAGCTGAAGATTTTTCCAGATCTGACCAGTGAAATGGCGAAAAAACGAGCTGGCTTCTGGGAAATAAGGAGTAAGCTGAAGAAGGCTCAGGTGAGACATGGCCTGATTCATCCCGCTACCCTGATTCAGACTTTTAAAGATGAGACAAAAAGGTTCAATGAACCGAGTGAGGCTGAAGCTTACTACAAGACTGTGATTGAACCAGGGAAGAAGGATGGAGATTGAACCAGGGAAGAAGGATGGAGAATAATATAGACCAATTAAAAACAGTTTAACGAGTGTGAAGATGGACTGTGAGATTACTGTTTAGGTTATGTGAGGATCATGTTAAATTTTTATATAAGTATTAAATAACATCGCAAGATGGAAATGATAGCCCGCATAATAAGAGTTATATAATTTTGTTATTTATGTGTCTAGAGTTGGCATGTAAAATGTTTTATTTCATTACAGTGTTTGAGTTTGAGATGAATGACAGTATGAATGTGTTTGGTAAAACTATAAAAATGTTACAGGAAGCTCAGTTTGATTTTTGCAGGCAGGAATTTCTTCTAGATTTTGTATGACAGATCATGTTTGGTTGCGGGAAAAGGGGTTTAAAATAGCTCATTTGAATGTGTGCAGTTTGAGAAATAAGGTGGGAGATATTCAAGAAATTTTACAAAGTTATAATTTACATGTGTTAGCAATATCAGAAACACATTTGGATGACACAATTAATCAATCAATAAGTAGTAGAGGTTAGGGGCTATAATATTTATAGACTAGATAAGAATTTGTATGGTGGAGGTGTGGCCTGTTATGTTCAAAATCATATTCCAGTTAGAGTAAGAACAGATTTCATGGTAACTGAAGTTGAGACACTATGGTTAGATTTGCAGATTCCTCATTTAAAAGCTGTCATTATTGGATGTTGTTACAGACCACCAAATGCTCCTATATACCACTTGGATCAGATAGGAGGTATGTTGGATAAGGCATGTGATCTGAAAGAAGAAATTTTTTTCCTAGGTGACTTTAATATAGACTGGAAATCAGGAAATTGCCCATTGAGGAATAAATTGTTTTCATTTACCAACATTTTTAATTTATCACAACTCGTGCAGGCTGATACTAGAATTCAGATCAAAAGTAATGGCAAATTTTCCGCAACTTTGATTGACTTAATTTTTACCAATATGGCAAATTTATGTTCTAAAGCAGTTTCGATTCCAGTGGGCTGTAGCGACCATAATTTAATTGCGGTAACAAAGAAAACAAAGATGCCTAAAAAGGCCAATTATTTGTTTGCAGACGGATGTTTAAATATTTCAATGAAGATGACTTCATAGAAGATGTGAGGAAAATAAGTTGGACACAGGTTTTAAGTGAAGATGATCCATGCCAAGCAGTAGCAGTTTTCAATGAATTATTAACAAAGGTGTTAGACAGACATGTTCCTATAAGGAAACGAGCTGTGAGAAGGGTATCTGCTCCATGGTTGGGTAAAGATTTAAAAGACTATATGAGGCAGAGGGATAAACTTAAAAATGAAGCAGTAAAAACTAATAGTCCAGATAAATGGAAAGAGTACTAAATTAAATAATCATAAAAACTGATTGTATTATCAAAAAAAGACTAACTAATGCAAAATCGGATAGTGCAAGATTATGGGGTACATTGAATGAAATGATGGGTAGGCATAATAGGTCAGCTCCAACTTTTTTGGATGTAGGGGGAACTTATCTCACTAAACCAACAGAAATGGCTAATTATTTAAACCAGTTTTTAACTAATAAAATTAAGTTGTTTCGAGATTCTATGGAAAATAGTCAAACCAAAAAAATTTCCTATCAACAAACTAAACAAAAAATAATGTTAAATAAAAACTGCCAATTTCAATTTGATAAAGTGACTGAAGACAAGGTTAAGGACATAATATTAAAAAGTAAAAATAAACCATCTGGCATTGATAATATTGATATTAAATTGTTAAAGTTGGTGGTAGATTTTATTTCATGTCCTATTGTTCATATAATGAATGGAAGTTTTAAACAAGGTATTTTCCCATCTCAATGGAAAACAGCAAAAATAATACCTTTAATTAAGAACAATAGAGAACCACTGTCTGGTCAAAACAGTCGACCAATAAGTTTGCTACCAGCTTTAAGTAAAATCATGGAAAAAATTGCATATGACCAAATTCAAGATTATTTTGAGGTAAATGAATTGAACACAAAACATCAACATGCTTACAAAACAAATCACTCAACCACTACAGCACTTATTCAAATAACTGATTATTGCTTAGAGAATATTGATAATAATAAGCTAAATGGTTCTATATTTCTTGATTTAAGTGCGGCTTTTGATGTTTTAGATCATGATATTTTACTACAAAAACTTAAACACTATGGATTTCATACATCTGCTCTTAACTGGACTAAAAGTTATCTTACTGACAGAGAATATCAATTTTATTTCAATGGCAGTTTTTCTGAAAAGGGTCTGATGGAATGTGGTGTTCCACAGGGAAGTTGTTTGGGACCTCTTTTGTTTTCTTTTTTTTAAATGATTTTCCGTGGGTGCTGCAATATGCGACTACAGCAGTATATGCAGATGATATTACTGTTTTAGCTTCAGCACATACAGAGAGTGCATTGAATGAAATATTAAATAAAGAGTTAAGAACAGTCGAGCAGTGGATAACTGCTAACAAATTAGTGATTAATGCAGGAAAAACTAAATGCATGGTAGTTGGCTCCAAACATACTTTACAGACGATGCCAAAGTTACATTTAACCCTGAGTAACAACGTAATGGAACAACTAGAAGAAGTAAAATTACTGGGAGTAATAGTTGATTGTAAATTATCATGGACAAGCCAGATTAATTATGTTTTACGCAAAATGGGGAGAGTTATGGGCATAATTAAATTTTGTTGCAAATTTATACCACAATATTTACTTAAATGCCTTGTTCAATCATTAGTGCTTTCTTGTGTAGATCAAGCATCTATTATTTGGTCCAGTACAAGTGAAAATAATTTGCATAAGCTACAAGTAGCACAAAATAAAGCTGCTCGTATTGTTTTAGGCTGCCCTTACAGAACGAATGTGGGAACCATGCATGAAAAACTTGCTTGGCTTGATGTGAAGAGTAGATTGAAGTATTTCTTGGTAACAACTGTGAGGAAAATAATAATTACAAAAACACCAAAAATTATACATAGCAAATTATTGTTTTTTTCAGATAATCATACTTATAATACACAACAGATAAATGTGTCATGGTCTGCGTCTGTGTCTTCCCCATGTGTCTCCTTATGTCCTCCATCCCTCTTTAGATTCCCCTTTTGTGTCTCATAGCACCCTCATGTGTCCTTTGTCTGCATCTTTCCCCATGTGTCTCCTAATGTTTCTCCATCCCTCTCTGGATTCCCTTTTGTGTTCTCTTGGCGCCCTCATGTGTCCTTTGTCTGCATCTCTGTTGTGTGTCTTAGTTGTAGCCCCCGCCTCTTGTTCCCCAGTTCATTGTATGTGTGTATGAGTTTGTGTGTGTCAGTATGTGTATATGTTTGTGTGAGTTCTTCCCTTAGTCTTTAGGTTTAGTTTTGTGTTTTATATAGTGTCAGGTTTATCTGCCCTCCACTGGTTCTCTTCCCCGTCCAGATAATTGTTGTCACCTGCCTTTCCTCCAGCAGCTCACTCCGCACACCTGCTTTCTGTTTCCCTAATTGCTCCTCCCTGTCTATATAAGCCCTCCTTGTCTCATTGTTCTTGTTGGTCCATTGTTGTTTGTCATGTTGTTCCTGCCGTATCCTGTCATTAAACCCATTTTTACTTTATCCGTGCCTGCATTCCTGCCTCCTGGTCAGCTCCACCACACTTGGTCCTTCATCTCCACCATCTCAACGTGACAAAATGAGATGAATTGTGTTTTACCACGCAGTAGAACAAATCAAATTCAACTAACTTTTCACTATAAAGCTATGCTTGCATGGAATGCATTACCTAGATTTTTTATTTTTGAAAGTACTAACATTTCTTTTCAGAAGAAACAGAAAATGTTTTTGTTTACACACTTAATTGTATGGTGACTATGAACTCTGTAACGAAGGATTGAGAATCTGGGTTTGAGGTCAAATACTGGATATCGATGAACTATGATACGAAACAATGGACATTATGTCACCATTCTGTTATATTTTATTTTCAATCTTTATTGGTGTGATTAACTCCTTTCCCGATATTAGTTTAAACTTTATATGTGTAATTTTGTTCCAGATATGTGATTTCGTCTTGAGCTACTGGTATTATGTGAATTAGGGATGTGTGTGTGTGTGTGTGTGTGTGTGTGTGTGTGTGTGTGTGTGTAGGGTATTATCTTATGTAAACAATTGTATGAAAATGTATGAGACCCCAGGAAGACTAGCATCTGCACTTAGGCAGAAGCTAATGAGGATCTCAATAAAACGAAATGAAACGAAACCTCTATCTGCCACTCATACCGAGTGGTATGAGAATTGATAGAGAAAAATTGTTTTTGCTGACATTACAGCTTAAAATCATAGCTGCCTTATAAGTAAAGCACTTGTTGCTTCATCAAAATGCAAGTGTTATCCTTTGCCAGCTTTCCCGTCTCAACAGGGAGGAAAACGGCCTTCCTCAGACCACGCTGTTCTGTGTTATCAGTTATACTCCCATGGGAAATAGAATGTTGACTGAATGCATCTGGTTTTGTATTAGGGAAATGTGGCATTGTTTTTACTCCCTACATTAAACAGCTTTCCACCTAAATGTCTACGGAGCAGTTTAGGAATGTGATGTGACGTGTATGCATTTTTTTGTGTGTGTAATAAAAGTTCTGAGAGAACGGACGTTCTCTGAGACTGTGTGAACCGCTTACGGGTCTGTATAATCATTGCTTCACCTTTCTCCCTTTGCAAAGAAAACTGAACAATAATATTGCTCTAATCCTCTGTGTATTTGACTTCTCTTTAAGGTGGTTTTATTTAGAAATAACCCAACAAGAACCTGGGTTGATGCATGATTCACCAGTGTAGCCGCCTTCCCTCCCTCTGGAACTGTCTCCCACAATCAGAGATCACACTACAGATGTTTTCTTTTTAACAAAGCGTTTAATATTTCAGTGATCTGCATGTTCTAATGGGCCTGCAGCAATGCAGGCACTTTAATGCTTTCCACTTCGAAAGCAGTCTCTTTATTTATTATACCTCTATTGAACTTTAAGCTGCAATAGTAAATCTGTAGACCAAGCTAGCTTTTAAACGCTAACACAGAACTCTCACCCCTCTCAACGGCTATTATCTCTATAGGCCACATCTCCCTGGTATGAAACATTGTCACGGTAAACGAGAAAGTGCTGAACACCAGTCGCCGTTTTGTAGGGCCAAATATCTTTAGTCTTCCACAACTTCAAATGGTGTTTTTCTTTTTGGGACTCTGATAGTTTGTCTAAATTGATAAACTAACAGATAGATAGGTTGCTACCATGTCTTGAATAACTAAGCGTGTTGACGCTCCATCTGCGGTAATCGCTGATTCATTTCAGAAGATGTGCATTGTGAATCAATATTAGATACAAATAAAGAATAATTTCCAACAGTATGAACCTTAAAACCTACAGCTTAGCTCCCATCATGATGCGGAAAGCCAAATGACATTTAACCTAAATACCTCAGACCAAGGTTGAAGTCAGGCGTGTGGAACCCGAGGGCCGCTGTCCTGCATGTGGATTCACCTGTTCAGCAGCCCATCAACCTCTGCAGAAGCCAGTTAATCATGTGCTGATTCAAATCAGGTGTGTTGAGGGTTGAAATTAAAATGGGCTCGATGTGGCCCTCGATGGACCTGGGTTCCTCACCCGTGGTTTCAGCCAAAAAGCAGAAACATGTACCTATAGGGAGAAAGTGTATGAAAGCACGTTGTGCATAAACGATGCTGTTTGTCTCTCAGTCACTTATCTTTGAGATAGGACGTTTGGATGGAGCAAGACTTCAATCAGGGGTGACAGCAGTTGCTTTTGGACAGTATGAAAAACCCACACCTACTAATGCAGAGACGGCAAGACCAGCACAGACGTATTTGGTTGCTTTGCCCAGGAAACTAGATGTTTGTGGCGCTGGACTGTCCTGTACATTTCCTGTACTTTTCTGTAAATTCTCAATCAGCTGATCCTTGCTTTCGATCTGTGACTTTGATAACGTCAGCTCATCTGTGAGCTCCTGGATTTTCTTGATGTTTAAATCCTTCTTTTCTGATAATTTTTCTATCTGCTCTTCTTGTATTTTAACTTTTAACTCTAATGACTTCAGTTCAGCTGTCTGATGTTCAATTTTCCTGTCAAGTAACATTTTACTTTTCTGTAAATATTCAAGGCGTTCATCACGGTTTTGAAGATTTCCCATTAATGAAGTCAGTTCGTGTTCGAGGTTTTGAATTATCTCCACAAATAAATCGTTATCCTCCTGTAAATGTTGATTCAACTGATCTTTTGTTATTAGTTTGGATTCTAATGAAGCCAGTTTAGCCCGGAGTTCGGCAATCTCCTTTCGCCTAGATAGTTCAGTTTCGATGAGGTTGTTTCTATCAGATTGCAACCATTGGTAATTCAAATCTTTTTTCTCAAGGAAATCTTCGAGACATCTATTTCTATCTTCACTTTCTCTGAGCTTAGTTTCTAGGGCTTCCATTTTCTTAGCACACATTTGAAACTCGTCGTCAAGTGATTCGATCATTTTCATCAGTCGTTCGATCTCATGTAATTTTTGGTTATATTTTTTTTCAAACCAGGATTCATCTTCTGTTTTTCTCTCAAGTTTTTTGACTAATTCCAACACTTTTTCATTGGCCTCATGTAGGTTTTCCCTGAGTTGCTGGTTTTCCATTAGAGCAGAATAATTTATGCTAGTATCCTTTGTGGTGCTGTTACTCTGGTGAGACATATCTGATTCTGGTGAATAAGTGAATGCTGTGAAGATCTGTGATCAGTGTTCTGGTCGAATGTTGACAGAACAATGCGTCACTTTGGTCTTTGATGACGTAATTAAAGAGACCAGCGCTTCTTCCATACGTAATGACGCAGCAGCAGGAGGCCACGCCCACCCCACGCATGCACGTAAACCACGTGACCACAGACGTTGGCTGTGTTTCAGTCACGTGGTTAAAATGACGCGCGGATTTTGGTTGGAGGGCAGGAAGTAAACAGTAGAGCACAGCAATGGAGGAAACCGCAGCAGAGTCCTCATTGCATGTCTTTAGACTCAGTTTCGAAACAAAGGTACACGGATTTAACAAACAAATATGTTGGACGTGATCCGTATTTAATGAAAATGAGTGAGTTTACCCCAGAATTAACGGCTTTGCCGAGAATAGAGTCTGTTGATATTACAAACTACCTGGTCCTTCAGACATCGTTCTACACTAAACAACAAATAAAAGCATATAAAAGTCTGGAGGCATATAATTTTTTTATTAGCGGGTGGGTCCACACCCTCGGTACTAAACGGCTCCTTGATGATTATCGTCTGGTATTCGCCAGGGTGAGTTTTTGTCTTTAGATTGATTTATACGTAAAGTTGTTAGCAGCTAGCCTAGCCTGCCAGACTCGTGCTCTGTTTAATTCTACACAGAGAACTATCAGGGGTGGACCTTTAAAGCGCCAATGGCGCTAAATTTTCTCGTCGGGCGGTAAATACTTGACGACTTACCGCCCGGGTGGCGCCCAAGCTTTATTTGTCATTTACACACCGGCTTTCACCTACATCATGGCCCCGCTCTGTAGGAAGCTGCCGTTTTCGTTTCGCGCGCGTGAACCTGCGCGCCTCTAGCCACGTACTGCACTTGTACGATTCGTGCACATCCTGCACATTCTAGTTATTGTCACGTGAACTATAAGTTCACTATTAAAGACGAAGTGGAACCACGCTAGAAACACACAAGCACGCAGGAAGATCGCGCCACCACAGGGATTGGATTTCTTGATGAAATCTCCGGCAAAACGCTTTAAAACTGGTGAGGAGAAGCGAGACAGTTCGAAACGGTATGAAGCAGAGAAGCGTGTGCGTAGGTGGAATGATTCTTGGCGGTTTAAAGAAGACGGTAGGCGCGGAGAATGACCGTATTTGAGTTGAGTAGCGGCTCGCCTGGAAAACAGACGAGAGCTGACGGAAGCAGCAGGGGGAGTGGCTGAAAGCCGGCGTTTAACGCCGGGGACACACCGGCCGCGGAAGCACCAGAAGCCCGGCCGCTGCTCGCCGCTCCTCAGTTCAGATCAGACGCGCCCCATTCGAGGCGCGCCTCGGCTCAGCTGTAGTTTTTCTTTTAATTACTTGGTGTCCTCCATTTCCTCAGCTCTTTTCCTGTGTGTGTGTGTGTGTGAGAGAGAGAGAGAGAGAGAGAGAGAGAGAGAGAGAGAGAGAGAGAGAGAGAGAGAGAGAGAGAGAGAGAGAGAGAGAGAGAGAGAGAGAGAGAGAGAGAGAGAGAGAGAGAGAGAGAGAGAGAGAGAGAGAGAGAGAGAGAGAGAGAGATGTGAACCAGTTGTTTCTGCCAGTTGAATCTCTTGGACTTCCCTACATGTGTAGCTCAGGGGTGACGATGGATGAAGATATCGCGTTAGCATTCACACTTGTTCAATTTTAATTCTGGTGCCTGTTAGCAGCTGAAACACATCCTCACGTGCTTGTGGATATCATATATTCTATATGAAAACATGACTGTAATAATAAGTAAAGGTTATCAGCTGTTCAGTGTGCTCATAGGAAACGTGACAAAAGAACACAAAACACATTTCTCCTTATGGCCTATATTGTTGTTATCATCAGCGTAACATGATTTACAGAATACATGTGACCAACTAACATTTCATGTTCTACCACCGGATGTTTGGATCAAAATATGAACCAATCAGATCTTAGATCAGGTGAGAGCCAGGCGTTTCCCATCATCCTCTAGTTTTTGCAGCCAGTAGAGAGCAACTGCAGCGCCTTGCTCCAAAATCTGCGGCCGCCTTGATCTCACGAGGTTATCGATGCCTACGTATGCATGATGTGAGAGCAAGTCGGCGTCAATTCGGACACAAATCTAACCGGCATGCACCGCTCGCCAATCACTGCTGGTCTAATCTGCGCAGAACTGGCTCATCTCGAACACAGTCAATGGCTCGAATACAGCAAAGCGGCGTTGGTGATGTACTGCGTTGTATGCCGGAAGTATGCGATGACAAAATCGTGTTTTGTTGAGGGAACAAACAAATTCAAACTTGAATAAGTTATTATGTTTGTGAATGTGTACAAAATAAAGGTTTATTACATTTAAAACGGTTCAGTTGTTATTTTGACTCGTTTTGGCGGCTGACCAGTGGGGCCGGTAGATTCTTGGCAGGGCCGGTAAATATTCAGAGTTACCGGCCCGGCTGGCCGGTTGGTTTTGAAGTTAATGTCCACCCCTGACTATCATTCTGTGTAGAATTAAACGGAGTACGAGTCTGGCACACTAGGCTAGTTAGCAGCTAGGAGGATTAACGTCAACACACAGTAACGACGTCATTAGCCTGACAGTCGTTGATGTTTCAAGGTAAACCACTCACAAAGATCGAGTGAAACACCTCTGAAGACGTGGATTATTTCGAAGGAAGATGGTGAAGTTATTGCAGCTCATTGCAACTGCATGGCAGGGTAAGTGATCTATGTAGGCTGAGATTCTTGTTATGGTATTAGTGTTGTACATACAGTATAGTGTTCTATTCACAGACTATCGGAGTCATGTTCTCATGTGGGGGCAGTCCTGTTCTCCATTGAAGCCGGGGTGAGAATGCGAGACTCTGCTTCTTGTACATCTGAGCAGTGCAAGTGGTTGATGCCATCACATGTTAAATAGGTAACAATAATCAGAGAATGTCATTTCTGATCAACATGGAAGACTAGGCTAACTATGAGATGTAAATGATTAGGTTGTGCCCTATTGTTTATGACTTTGTTCTGGTTCAGTTACAAGGATCTAATATTTTGTAGACAAGTTGATTACATATCCTCGTCTACATTTTATTTTCCCAGAGATATTAGATATTAATCATGATTTTTTTTTTACTCCTTTTAAATTTTACTTGTACAAAATGCACAGAGGGCTCACGCTCTCACCCAATTATGAGGAGGAGGTTCATTTTTCAACTTGCCTACCCGATTATATTATCCCCTCTGGTGGAATATTCACAAACTTAGAGGAGCAAACACTTAGTGCATTTAATCAAATATCAAGACCTACTGTAAGTTTTCAAGAACCATTCAAGCATGAGATAGAAATGGCTGCTGACTTGTCACTTCTTGAGAGAGAGAGAGAGAGAGAGAGAGAGAGAGAGAGAGAGAGAGAGAGAGAGAGAGAGAGAGAGAGAGAGAGAGAGAGAGAGAGAGAGAGAGAGAGAGAGAGAGAGAGAGAGAGAGAGAGAGAGAGAGAGAGAGAGAGAGAGAGATCCACTTGAGGCAGGACTTCATCCCTGACATGTATATATATATATACATAACCAATAATTTTTGGTGCAAAAACATTAGAGTAAATCAGTTGTTATTGTTTGTTTTTTTTTTACCCAAAAGGCTGGTTGCTAAGCCAAGGACATTTAAAGCCAATTTAAATAAGAAAAATTGAAGTTATTTATATATTTTTAATTAAAAAAAAGCAAAAAGAATAACTCAAAATCTTCCAGATTTCAGTTGCAAATCAGAGTTGGTTATTGGGGACAACCCCTAAAACTTCAGGCATTTTTAGTGACAGCATCTGTATGCAGCCCCCTTCTGAGCCAGCGAGTTTGATTTCATCACCCTTTGACAGACATCCACAGATTTCATCAGGCATCTAATCATCCTTAAAACAAATGGAGATGCGTTCTGTAATCAGCCATATGCATGTCATCAAAACAAAATAATGGAGTTGGGCAGCAACTTTTGATTTGTAACTATTTTTTTCAACGCCCACTCAACTTCCTTGCACAGCAGTTGGCGGTGAGACCCTCTGAGCATTCTCATCTTCTAGCAGAGAGGAAGGTTGGAAGTATCCACTTGTTATCAGGGAACTGAAGCCGCTGTATATAATTAATGTTCCCTTTTCTAAAAGGCAGACCATCAATGAACCTCTTTAGGGCTGGAAGATAAAAATGATAATGGTATCATCTTCAGCCTCAAGGTTTAAATGGTCGTTTTAGCTATAGTTATTAAGCCTGTCTCACGTCAAATGTTCAAAATTTGAGTGGCACAAGAATGAAGCCACGCAGCACTTGCATTCATCCCATTGGCTAATGACAGTTTTGATTAAACAAAATCCTCTTCATCCATTTGTCTGCTGTTTGGACAATACTTTAGGAAATAGGTTCAATTAGATTAATTAAGAACAGCCTAGATTGATCTGATGCATGCATATCTATGGCGACGTCACTTCCTTCCTTCTCCGTTTACCCACAGGCAGCAGAGGGCGACACTGCCCATGTGGGCACTCTGCCACGTGGGCACAGAACCATGAACAGAGACGAGGGGTCTACACATTGGATCACGCATTGGAACCGTGTCATCAGTGAGGAGAGCGGGGGCAGCAGAGGGCGCCCTGCTGCCCGCGGATAAACCGAGAAGGAGCGGCGCCGCCATTAGCATATAGCTCTGATGAAGACAGCAGGAGTGGTCAAAACTGTCAGCAAGGTAAATAAACTTTTCCTGTGTTTGAAAAAGAAACTAAGAATGTTGGCACTTAAATTTTTTTGCCACCTCGTATTCAAGAGGGGCATTGTGGTTTTCATCCTGGCTGTGGAACACTGGACCAGCTCTAAGGGGTCCTCAAGGGTGTGTGGGAGTTCACCCAACCAATCTACATGTGTTTTGTGGACTCTGCGAAAGTGCATGTCCCTCAAGGAGCCCTGTGGAGGAACTCCTGGAGTATGGGGTACCAGGCCCTCTGATACGGGCTGTTAAGTCCCTGTATGACTGGTGTCAGAGCTTGGTCTGCATTGCCAGCAGTTACTTGGGCTCGTTCCCAGTGAGAGTTGAACTCCACCAAAGCTGCCCTTTGTCACCAATATTTTTCATAACTTTTATGGACAGGATTTCTAGGTGCAGCCAAGGTGGTGAGGGGATCTGATTTGGGTGCCTAAGGATCAAAACTCTGCTTCAGCTCTCGAACTTCACACTCTTCCTGAGTTTGCATTTGTAAATCTCTAAAGAAAAAACTGCACATAAGGGAGCAGCATATGTATATTTAGGGGTTGGGCAGGGATCCAAAGAGATGCAATGGTACCATAATCCAGGAACTGATTCACTGTAGCAACAAGGCTTAGTCCAGGTAGATGGGCTGGTGATGTTTTTTATGTCTGAGGAATAACAAAGAAGCTTGTGACCTCAGTTCGTCCAAGATGTTATACTGGAACAACAAGAATCAACATAATGGACAATACTTAAACCACCAAATGGTTCCCGAGCGCGGCTGTGTCTGCAGCTCACCTCACCCCCAGGGGATTGGTCAATTGCAGAGAACAAATTTCACACGCACTGATGTGTGTGTGACAACTAATGGGACTTTAACTTTAACTTTAATACTTAGCTGATGCATCACAGAGCCTATTTGGGAGTCAGAGCCTGATCAGAACCAGCTCTGTCTCTGCTTGGATAAATAAAGCAGTGGGAAAGATCCTATCAGTCTGTCTGGAGAATATAGAAAAAACAAGACACATGGATATTTAGTCCATTTTTAAAGTTTTTTTACATGTCCGATTGATCCTGTAATAAATCCAAAGTCAGGGAAGAAATCAGCTTTTTAAGTGTTTTTCAGATTTATTAAACAAGCTGAAATTAAAGGTTACGATTTATTATTTACTAGGGCCGTGACTTTAACGCGTTGATTGATTAATTAATTAGAAAAAAATATGACACATTCAAAAAATGCACGCATTTAATCACAGCTTACATTTCGAGCAATGCGGAACCCTTGTCATTGCACGATTTTCTCATAGACCGAATATCACCGATGCACACAACAATGCACAGCGCTAATGGCTTCTAAAACGGGATAAAAACAGACAGAAGTTGCCTTGCTTGGACTTATGCAGGATTTAGGAAACACGTCCGCCTCTTAACTTTGAAAAAATAAACTTCCAGACAAAAACGGAGTCCGTGTCCATTTTTCAGAGATCGTCTGCTGCAGCTGCCCGGTGGCATGGGAAACTTTACAAAAGTTGCGGTTATCGGATTAGATTTGTGCCAATAGGATCAAGAAAAGCACTTTGAAGATCAAATAAATATTACGACATTGAGAGAGAAAAAAATTGTTTCAAAAGAAAAACTTACAATCTGAATCAGATTCTTAAAATGATCACTTTGATGGTCAAACAAAAATTAAGAAATTGACAGAACAAAAATATTGACTAAATTAAAAAACATGTTTCAAAAGTAAAACTTCCTATCTGAATCAACTTAAAATGAGTTACAAAGTATGTTTCCTTTTTCTGTTTGCCTCTATGTGTTTTTGTTATCAGTTTCCTTAGTTTCATTCTCGCTGCTCAGAGTTTTGCTCTCACTACCAGATTTGCACTTACACTGTCTGGCTTTCTCCTTTGCAATCCGTGACTTTTTGGTTGCAATTCTGACACAACCCTTTCGGGTGGGCGGGACTTCTGAGAAGTCCGCTCCCATAGGACAGGGGTTTCTCTTGAGTGACAGTTCAGTGACCTGGAAGTGATGTAGCCTCCAAGACATTTTTTTCCCCCACCTTTGTCAACAACATGAATTTTGAGCCCCAAACACGTTATTTCTGCTGTCTGTAGTATCTACTAAGCATCTAAAGTGAGTATTGATAATATATTTGATCTTTTCTTAGTTAATCTGTAAGTTAAGCCACTTTTTAAGTTGGTTTTAACCAAACGTTAGCTCACTAGCTAACTGCTAAGCAAGCCATTGTGCTAGCCTCAGGACAATGGTCTATTGTTCCAGAGAGATGTATTAAAAACTCATCTTAACATATTCATTTTTATTCCATGTTACTTGGACGGGCTAAACAAGTTCATAGTTCTGCTTGCTCCTTTTTCAGTGAAACGAATGGATTATATGATGTAACTTCTTCTGGCACTCACAGAGAGCAGACGCTTCTGCCTTTTCCTCCCTTATCTGTGTTTTCCCAAGGCTCTTTTTGTCTCGTCTGCCTACAGAGCGCTTCTCTGCATTTCCTCTGCAACCACCTTTTTCAGCATTTTTCAACATGGACTTAATTAATTGGTCATTCAACGCGATTGATAAGATTTTTTCTACAATGAGGACGGAGGAGGGGGCTCACGCTTGTCCTCAGGGGACACATGCAGCGGGATATATGTTTGATTCCTGGAAGAAGTGGAATATCATCTGTCTCTCTCAGCTGTCCATTGAGGACGTCGAAGATTTGTGGATATTTGGCCTGATGATCGTTGGATTTCTTCTGATTGGAGTGGGAGGATATCTGGCTTTCCGTAAAATTGGGATGACGGGAGCGATTGGAGGGCGACCCGCGTCCATGGACGGCACCGTCTGTGTGGATACCTCACAGACTGGGACGTTGCTCGAGGTGAATCGCAAGCTGGACAATGTCTTAGCTGCGTTACCGGTGTTAGCGCAGGATTGATAACATCTCGGAAAGGGTCACCGGACGGTGTGGAGATGTTTAATCACTGAATTGGCTTCACTGGAGGACTTGAATGATCAATACAGACTTAAGGCAGAGAGGAAAAATTATCTCTGTCTGACCCAAACAAAGTTTCTGTTATCGAATCTGACGCCATAAGCAGCCTTGGAGTTGCATGCAAAACCCCCACGCTGGAAGGAATGCTGACAAATGCTGTGAATCTCTATCCACCCACCCCCCCGCCTTCAGATTGTGGTCTCCACCGAGGTCATCAAGCTGAAGGACTCACTGCTCTCTATGCTTCCTCATGACCTCCCTCCCACCTGTTGATCTGCAGCTGGTCGATGCGCCGCAGTGGCAGCTCCCATTGGAGGCTTCAGGATCCCGCCCACCCCCACCTCCCCATCGGACTCTGATGTTGTATACGTGCTGTCTGTGCTTCCATGTCGGGTTTTTTTTTTGCATTGGAGTGCTACACCCTGCTGGTGTAACCCTGTTAATGCCTTTTTTTCTCCCTCCCTGAACTTCACTCATGTAACACCCTTTTCATCTAACTATTAAGGTAGCGCGACTCATGTTGCGAATGACCGCAGTCACCAATTCTTGTTATGTCTTACCCACGTATGTCTGATCTTTGAATTGTGTGTGCTGAAACTGAATTTCATTTCTCTGTATGTCCTGCACATGTGGAGAACATGACAATAAATGACTTTGAACTTGAACTTTGAACTTTGAATAATTATCTAAGTGAGTAGGTTTGATAACAAATTTCTTACCATTATACAGATCTGACATTTTTTTTGTCAGAACAGGACAAATCAGATTCAATGTGCTTTCTGTCACCCTAAATCCGATCCGTATCTGATGTTTTTATTACTTAAGTTTGTATGAACAGTACATTTCGTTATATTTCCACCGTAGTGTCAATACATTATTAGAGTTTATACCGAGTCAGACTGCACACACGATAGCTTGGTTACAAGTTTTTCTTTTCCTGTTTATTGCAGAACACAGAAGTAACACACACACATAACTGGGCGTGGTGCCCCCTACCGGCGATGACTTGCATAACACACAATAACTCTTGGTCCATACATAACATCTCCTCCCCACTAAGCTATGCAACCCTAGCACCACCCACAGAAACATTTCCATAACCAAAGTAGTACCTTTTTTATTTTATTATTACAACATTCATGAAAAACTGGAACTAATGTTTCTTTCTGTATGAATTGTTTTGTAGTTGAGAACAATGTCTCTGAACACCAACATTCTCACTGAACTACTTAATACGTTCACCCATCCCGACAACGAGCGGGGGGCTTGGTGATTCTCACTGGGTAACGTCTCACAGACTCTGTAACCTGTGTACAGTCAGTCGGTGCTGGTTTAAGAGACTGGGGTGTTTCTGGAGGTGAGGTGGTCCCCAGAACTTGTTCAACAGTCTCTTCCTGCAGAGATGTACAAGGGTGAAGCATGGTGTCACTACCACTCTGGGCTGGTGACATCTGAGAGCTTGTCGGAGGATCTACTGTGACCTGTTGAGATCCTGACTCCGGTCATGTCAGCATCTGATCTACATGACGTTTCCACACACCTTGGGCTCCCACATTCACCTTGTTTAACACTGGCCCAGTCTTCTCCAGTATGACACAGTGCGTCCACTTGTCCTCTCCCTTCCTATAATCACGCACCAGGACAGACTCTCCCACAGTGAACCATCTGTCCCGAGAGTGTTGCTGTCGGCATTGTTGTTGAGCATCTTGTGACCTACGCACTGTTCCGGCCTCACTGGGCTTCAGAAAATCCAGTCGAGAGTAGGGCTGCAACAACGAATCGATAAATTCGATGAAAATCAATTACTAAAAGCGTTGGCAACGAATTGCGTCATCGATTCGTTGTGTTGCGCAACTCTTCCAAAAGCCCCCTTCCCGGCCGCCGTTGCACACAGACCGGAAGCAAGTCAGATCAGCGCGAGGGAGAGCCGGCAGGTGTTCGGAAGAGGAACATGGCAGAAGCAGCGAGACCCAAAAAAGTAAAAACTTCTAAAGTTTGGGAGCATTTTCATTTAAATCAGGCGAAGACATTCGTTACCTGCAACTTTTGTAGGTCAGACTTAGCATGGCACGGGAGTACTACAGTGATGATGCAGCATCTTAAACACAAGCATGCCGAATCATCAGCGAGGAAGGAGAGAGCTCGGTGTCCGGGTAAGTTAAAAACTTTTCAAAAGTGATTCACCCAAGCCCCGGATTATTACACAGGCTAGACATGCCCTAAGCTCGTTAAAAAAAGTCTATAAAACCGTAAGCGCGACGCTATTAGATAAACGGGGGGGTGGACTTGCGCTGCTGCGAACCGGTTCCGCTGTCACATTCCCGCAGAAACTGGTTGATTACACCGGGGCCAGACTACTAGCACCACAATGTCCTCAGAAGCGAAAACGCTTTTAAAAGGGAGGGAGAAGTACTAACTCTCGCTGCAGGCATGTTGTGTGAGAGTGCAGTTGTTTACTGGTTAATATATTTTTGGGTTCAGTTGCTTTCATGTGGCCTAATGTGAGTCTATTTGGGATCATTGGAATGATCAGCAGCATTTCTTGATGTGACTTTATGGCAATTTCCCAGGGCATCATCACAAGGAGGATGGCATTCATTTACTTTTGTTTTATTTGGTATTTTTTCAGTCATTTTTGGAAATAGTGATTAATTTTGATTAATTCACAGCCTATGTTTAATTACATTTAAAAATTAGTTGTTTGACATCCCCAGTTATAATAAATATCTACAGATGAGATCAAACAAAACAGATGAGAATTCCCCTTAAAGAGCAAGTCACTCCCAAATAAACATTTTTTTTGCTGATAAACTAAATAAACGAGTGTCTAATCGTGCTGCAGACACGTGTCGTCAATAATTTGGCACTTCAGTGCATCTTAGTTAAAATTTAAATATTCTGCCTAAAACTGGCAGTGTTGTGCCGTTGTCAGGTAAAAACTCTGCACTGTATTTTAATTTAAATCTGCCATCGCTATTGGCTAAGAAGTATGCTATGATGTAAACTGGTACATTATGATGTAACAATGCTGTCGTGAGCCTGAGTGTGTGTGTATTTGTTAGCGGCTCCGCCCTCTCAGTCTGCCAGGCAAACAGCATGTGTTGCATTCTTCAAACATGAAGTGGGAGTGGAGTTAGACTCTGGTAGGGGTTGACTTGCTCTTTAAGCTGTTTAACTTGGACCAAGCATTTTAGGTCACAGATAGGTGTAGCTTAGGGTCTCTGTCTATACAAGTGCTGGCCAGTAAATTAGAATATCATCAAAAGGTTGAAAATATTTCAGTAATTCCATTCAAAACGTGAAACTTGTACATTATATTCATGCAATGCACACAGACCAATGTATTTCCAATGTTCATTACATTTAAATTTGATATTCATAAGTGACAACTAATGAAAACTCCAAATTTGGTATCTCAAAAAATTAGAATATTCTGAAAAGGCTGAATATAGAAGACACCTGCTGCCACTCTAATCAGCTGATTTACTCAAAACACCTGCAAAGGCCTTTAAAAGGTCCCTCAGTCTTGTTTTGAAGGCACCACAATCATGGGGAAGACTTCTGACTTAACAGCTGTCCAAAAGACAATCATTGACACCTTGCACAAGGAGGGCAAGACACAAAAGGTGATTGCTAAAGAAGCTGGCTGTTCGCAGAGCTCTGTGTCCAAGCACATTAACAGACAGGCGAAGGGACGGAAAAAATGTGGTAGAAAAAAGAGTACAAGCTCTAGGGATAACCGCACCCTGCAGAGAATTGTGACGACAAACCCATTCAAAAATGTGGGGGAGATCCACAAAGAGTGGACTGCAGCTGGAGTCAGCGCTTCAAGAACCACCACGAGGAGACTCATGAAAGACATGGGATTCAGGTGTCGCATTCCGTGTGTCAAGCCACTCTTGAACAAGAAACAGCGCAAGAAGCGTCTCGCCTGGGCCAAGGACAAAAAGGACTGGACTGATGCTGAGTGGTCCAAAGTTATGTTTTCTGATGAAAGCAAGTTCTGCATTTCCTTTGGAAATCAAGGACCCAGAGTCTGGAGGAAGAGCGGAGAAGCACAGAATCCACGTTGCATGAGGTCCAGTGTAAAGTTTCCACCGTCAGTGATGGTGTGGGGTGCCATGTCATCTGCCGGTGTTGGCCCACTCTGTTTCCTGAGGTCCAGGGTCAATGCAGCCGTCTACCAGGAAGTTTTAGAACACTTCATGCTTCCTGCTGCTGACCAACTTTATGGGGATGCAGACTTCACCTTTCAACAGGACTTGGCACCTGCACACAGTGCCAAAACCACCAGCACCTGGTTCAAGGACCATGGTATCCCTGTCCTTGATTGGCCAGCAAACTCGCCTGACCTTAACCCCGTAGAAAATCTATGGGGTATTGTGAAGCGGAGGATGCAATACGCTAGACCCAACAATGCAGAGGAGCTGAAGACGACTATCAGAGCAACCTGGGCTCTCATAACACCTGAGCAGTGCCACAGACTGATCGAGTCCATGCCACGCCGCATTACTGCAGTTATTGAGGCAAAAGGAGCCCCGACTAAGTATTGAGTGCTATACAGGCACATTCTTTTCATGTTCATTCTTTTCAGTTGGCCAACATTAGAGAAACAAACATTTTTTCATTGGCCTTTAGAATATTCTAATTTTCTGAGATACCAGATTTGATGTTTTCATTGGTTGTCACCTATAAATATCAAAATTAAACGTAATGAACATTGGAAATACATTGGTCTGTGTGCATTGCATGAATATAATGTACAAGTTTCACGTTTTGAATGGAATTACTGAAATATTTTCAACCTTTTGATGATATTCTAATTTACTGGCCAGCACTTGTACACCTTATAAGACAATTTAGGTGATGGCATGTTGTTTTTCTGCTATTGAACTATTTTCTAATAATGTTGTGTTTAATAAAGTGAAGGAAGGAGAGAAATAATGTTTCCCTAGCAGTTTTTAACAATGTCCCCATGTAATTAATCGATTAATCGTGTCGAGACCCCATCCGATTCATCGATTATCCAAATAATCATTTGTTGCAGCCCTAGTCAAGAGCGCAGCTTGCGTCTGAAGAACAACATGGCTGGCATTTCTCTAGTTGTTGCATGGGGAGTGTTGCGATATGTCAAAAGAAACGTGTCCAGGCGTTGCTTGCTGCACAGGTGCTGTACCCCTGGAACCTTTCAGTGCATGCTTGAATGTCTGAACAAAATGCTCAGCCAACCCATTAGTGGCAGGATTGTATGGCGCGGAGCGAATGTGTTTGACTCCATTAGCTTTCAGGAACACCCTACAGTAAATTCCTCAGAACAGAACTGCGGTCCGTTATCACTTGCCAGAATGTGGGGAAGGCCATGACGACTAAAGAGACCCCGCAGCACTTGTATGGTTTTACCAGTTGTGGTGCTATCCATAATATGCACCTCAGGCCACTTCGAATGTGCATCTACCACCACCAGGTACTGTGACCTTCAAATGGTCCCACAAAATCCACAAGGATCCGTTTCCACGGACATGAAGGCCACAACCAAGGGTGCTAACCCAGGCTCTTTTTGCACACACTGACAAGAGTGGCAGGCTTTAGCTTGAAGCTCAATCTGAGAATTAATCCCAGGCCACCAAACATAGCTGCGAGCTAAGCTCTTCATCCTCACCATCCCTGGATGTGCAGTGTGGAGCTCTTGCAGGACACAAGAGCGCAGCTTAGGTGAGAACAGGACAAATCAGATTCAATGTGCTTTCTGTCACGTGTTCTGTATTCTCCATCAAAAGAATGTTATCCAGGACAGATAATCAATAATGAGTTAAATACATGCTTTTAATTATTTAATTTTTTACATAAAATCTAAATTTTAGTCTAAAAGCTAATGATTATGATTATGACACGTCTCTAAACAAAGTAAAATTTTCTAGTGCAGAGTGGAGACAACCCATTGAACCACTGATTTGGTCTCATTTCAGAGAAAAATAGAACAGGTTAGATGCACCTAATAAATAAAATTACTAACAAACTCAGGAACTCAGAGATCTGTTTCTTTGCTTCACTGTTCTGGTGCTGAAAATATCACTAATGCGGGGTCAAAGGAGATACACAGATGAATGCACCTCTTATTTATTATTTGGAGACTACATTTACTGCAGCTGGCAGAGGCAGAGGTTTTTTCTATTGATACACGGAATTTACAGAATCATTTTAAATTGTAATAGGGGAAGACTTCAGGAGGGAGCGGTAAAATACAGGGGGTCCCCAGCAAAAACAAGAAACTTTACGAGTCTGATGAAACCCGCTGGTTTTCCATCAGGCAGTCACGGGGCAGCTCCAACGACCCAGTGGCTGTGCTGGGTCAATGTTATCGAGCTCAGTCCGACTCGGCCATGAATGAGCCGAGGCGACGTCGTGCTCTGCTTAAGAAGAAGTGTTATTTTCCCGCTTCAGAAGAAGCGTCTGATGTTTTTTCACGCTTTCTCCGAGTAATGTCACGTCGCTAAGTTGTTAGCGCCGCGCGCTAACATGTCAATAGTGCAGCGTAGCCTTCCGGAGGTTTTAAGGGTTCCGATGAAACACCCGACCTCTCAGGCTGCTCACACATCGATCTTAAGTTGTCGCTGTTGTGCTCACGCTCAGTATTAGATGTGGTTAAAGTCAGACATGAAAAAATACATTTTACATGAATAAGTGATGCTTAGCCTGGTGGGGGGAGGAGAACCTGTCCTAATCACTGGTGGAAACCCTGTCAAGATCGTCAACACTCGTTTATCTTAATGCTATTGAAACATGTAAACCAAAAAGCATTATATCCACTGCTACCTTGCTAATTTTAAACTCAGTAACTTATGCTGTAACTTCACCCTGCCCTGCCTGCTCCTCCTTGCTGCCTGCCGGCTGTGATCACAAGCGGCAAAATAGTAGTTCCCGCTGCTTCTTCTGGAAACTGCGCAAATAAATAAATAAAACTTGGGATCATGTAGGCGTGGCGGTGGGATTTCAGCCGTGGCGGGGCGCCACGGCTACGCCTATTTAAGGGAAACCCTGCTGCTATTATGGTTCAGATAACTCATGTTAAACATGTTAATTATCAGTTTGGACTGTTTATTGAATATTCCTACAATAAATTCAGTCAAAAATACACATCCCTACTGCAGACCAATCCCACCTCATGTAGTTCAAATGCTGTATAATAAACCCACAGTGATGGTTATGGATAAATATCTGTACTAATGGTAATCTTTTTTCCATTGTTTCCAGTTGACAAGCATATGGACCTATTGTTCGAGTCTGGTGGTGGATGCTCTATCATATCAGGAGTCTGTGGTGGTGGATGCTCTATCATATCAGGAGTCGGTGGTGGTGGATGCTCTACCACATCAGGAGTCTGTGGTGGTGGATGCTCTATCATATCAGGAGTCTGTGGTGGTGGATGCTCTATCATATCAGGAGTCTGTGGTGGTGGATGCTCTATCATATCAGGAGTCTGTGGTGGTGGATGCTCTATCATATCAGGAGTCTGTGGTGGTGGATGCTCTATCATATCAGGAGTCTGTGGTGGTGGATGCTCTATCATATCAAGAGTCTGTGGTGGTGGATGCTCTATCATATCAGGAGTCTGTGGTGGTGGATGCTCTACCACATCAGGAGTCTGACTAAGTTCCTGTGCCTGAACCTCTCTGTGTCTAGTTCAAAAGACCTGAAAGACCTGCTGTAAGCAGGCACAGGTTAAGATTTTAAAAGAACCTGTAAGGTGAGAAACACAACACAATATAAATCTTTATTATTATTGTACGCTGTACAGCTAGAGTAAACTTGCATGCTCAGAAGCCACGTATGATTACATCGCCTACAGGTTGCCAGATGCTGAACTTCAGGCAGCTGCGTGTGACTGTACTCCCGTGGAACAACCGCCTGTTGGAGGAGTCGTGTTGCTGTCAGGAGTTTGGGTCGGAGTCCTGGGTTTGTGTTCCCTTTAATCTCTTCATTAGCCTTGCTAGTCACCATTGCAGAGCACCATGGAGAGGCTTACCTGAAAACTCTTCTCATGGGGCAGGCACATCCTCACACATCTGTAACCCCATCCTTGAATAAAAGCTGGTAGCTGGTCACTCATCAGAGTGTTTAAACCCATATCTAGCCCATGACTCTGCTGTTTTTCAAACTTACGTTCTCATGTTCTATGCAGATCTATGGGAATTCTTTCCTTGAAGCTCCTGATCACACAACTATACTGGCAGTCAGCTTACCCACTACCTTCTGCTCACCCGCTTGCAACTCATGCTGTCATTCTCCCAGACTTCTGGTTGTTTCTCCACCATTCTGCTGTCTCCCGTCTGCGCTACAACTTCAGACCGTAAGTTCCTAAACTTTTCCTTTTGTAATCATTCTTTAGTCATTACTAACACTCAATTTTACCTCAGGGCCTTCTGATCTTTAAACACTAAAACATGTGGCTCTATATCTGTGGCGTTTCTCAGTCTCTGTAAGCTACCTGCACAATCTAAGAAAAACCTGACCTGTTGCCTCTTACTAACCTCTGCTCTTCCTCGCAGAAGCTTCTGGTTCCTGATCTCCAGCTGTTACCTCTTCAGGCATCCGTCAAACATTTTAATAAACTGTTTTTAGCTCATTTGTCTCCTGAGTTTCTCTGCATGAAGGTCAGGTTATTGCAAAAATCATGACATTAGCAATTATTTTGCACCACTCTGTTAAACAGCTGATATTAATTTCAAGTGTATCTTTAAAAATACATTGAATGTCAAAGTGAATGAAAGGCATCCATTCAGCTTTCAGTGTCTGACGCAGGATTTTATGGACAGGCACCAAAACAGGAAATGTATAAATTGAGATTTATTTACTAAACAGGTAAACCATAATAAAATACTAATGTTTAAAGTCCAGAGGAGGGAGGGAGGCTTTATAGCAGGGGTATGCAATTCTAGTCCTGGATGGCTGGTATCCAGCACGTTTTAGTTGTTTCCCTGCTCCAACACACTTGAATCAGTGGTTGAATTACCTGTGCAGCAGCTCTGCAGAAGCCTGTTAATTATCTGCGGACTGAAATCAGGTGTGTTGAAACAGAGTTAAAACTAAAACGTGCTGGATACCGGCCTTCCAGGCCCAGAAGTAAATACCCCTGCTTTATAGGCACAGAGAACTCCCATCATGATCCTGGAGACGGCACAAGGAGATGACGACATGAGTGTGCCCTCCCAGATCACACCAACACCACCTGACCACATGGAGGCATGTGTCTGTAAGAAAGAAAAACTGGTGATGTATGAGTTCTAAACAAAAAGTATGAAAAAAATTAATTTTACAGTTGTTTGACCTGCTGAGCATTGTCTCCCCAAAGAGCAGCACAAAGGTGCTACTGGCTCAGAACCAGGGTGCTCCGTTATGCAGGTGGTCACCTCCTCCTGCTGACACCCGAGGATTACCTACAACAAAGGGAAAACTGATATCAATAAGGAAATAATTAAATTAGAGCTAAAAGTTTAATTTTAGTGTGACGTTTGAGATTGTGTGAAATAAATGTGGACATTATGATTTTCTATTGTGGGGTCAGTACCTTGGGTGTTTCTCTGTATCAACATTTTGTCTGGCTGACAATGATGTAGAAAAGTCACCAGTTGAGGCAGAGTTAGACTATATTACTCCAGCTAAGCTAAATGTAGCTAAACTAGACACTAGTCACCAGACTATAGTTACTATAGATTTTATTAGATTTAATGAAGGCATCAGCTGTGACATAGAAATTGGTGTGTGTTTATGTATGTATTAGGTGTGACAGAAAAAGAAGTGGGTTCTAATTATTTCGATGCCAAACAAGCTTGTAAAATAAAAATGCTTGTGGTGCATTACCTAGATCAGTACTTCTCAACTATCTCTAACCAGTACCTCACAAAATATATAATTTTGTTTTATCCATTGTTTACATTTAGTGTCCCACATCCTCTAGTACTTATGTGATATCTGTTTCACTTCAGAGACATAAGTGGTATCAAATGTGTTATGGACCAAGAGTTATTGTGTGTTATGCAAGTCATCGCCAGTAGGGGGCACCACGCCCAGTTATGTGTGTGTGTTACTTCTGTGTTCTGCAATAAACAGGAGAAAAAAAACTTGTAACCAAGCTATCGTGTGCAGTCTGACTCGGTATAAACTCTAATAGTGTATTGACACTACGGTGGAAATATAACATAAATTGGCGACGAGTTGTGACGTCTGAGAGACTTGGCCGTCTACTGAGCATGTACCGACTGTGGCCGAGTTTGGACAGAAAACGGACAATCGCGTGGCGACTTAGCATCGGAGCTAGCGGCTAGCTGCTTTTTCTCCGACGAGTCAGAAGCGACAGTGTTGGCTGTGGAAAGAGGATACATCATGGCTGGAACGATTGGGCAGATGGACCCCTTTGATGATGCTGGTGAGCAATGGGCAACATATATTGAATGTTTTTAGCATTACATCCTTGCTAATGACATTCAGCCGGAGAAACAAGTCCCGGTGCTGCTGAGTGTGTTGGGTCCCAAGACATACGGTCTTCTGCGTAATCTGGTGACTCCAAGCAAGCCTGGGGCAATGGAGTATGATGATATTGCAAGCTCATTTTGCTCCCAAACCGCTGGTAATAGCTGAGAGGTTCCGGTTCAACAAGAGGAATCAGGGGGAGGAAGAAACGGTTGCACAGTATGTGGCGCTGCTGAAAAGACTATCAGAACATTGCGAGTTTGGTGCGTATCTGGAAGATGCTCTACGGGACAGATTTGTGTGTGGATTAAAGTGTGAAACTGTGCAGAAGCGTCTTTTGACTGAAAACGATCTCACTTTTCGCAAAGCAGTTGATTATGCTGTGTCGGCAGAGACAGCAACATGTGAAGTGCAGCAGTTGAGTGGTTCCCTTAAAGTGAATGCGGTGCTGGCACAAAAAGGTGATGAATGCCGTCGCTGCGGGAAAATGAATCACACTGATGAGGACTGCTGGTACAAAGACCGTGACTGTCATCAGTGTGGGAGGAAGGGCCACACGAAACGCATGTGTAAAGGTAGAGCCAGAAGCAGCCAAGATTGGAACAGGAAAGAGAAAGAGGGAAAACCTGAGCTGAAAGGTAATGCAGTTAAAAACAGAGCAAAGGACAAAAAGAGGAGAATTCATCAGGTTGCTGCAGAGAGTGAAAAGTGAAGGAATCACTCGACACTGATAGTGAGTTGGAGCTGTATTCTTTATCTCGAAAAGAGAAATATGCACGTATCTCTCTAATGCCTGTAGTTAACGGGAAAAAATGGAGATGGAGCTGGATACAGGGGCTGCAGTGTCTTTGATCCCATGGGAACAGTACAAAAGTAGGCTGAGTCAGTTGCCGCTGCAACCCACGGACATTATGCTGAAAACATACACTGGGGAGCCGCTGGCACCAGAAGGGGTCATCAAAGTGCAAGTTGAACTGAATGAGCAGCGTGCTACAGTACCCTTGTACGTGGTAAAGGTGGATGCTCCACCACTGTTTGGTAGGGAGTGGCTGAGAGTTATCAAACTGAACTGGAAAGATTTAAAGATGATTCATGCCAGTGAGCAGAGCGGAAATGACAATCTGGAGGCTGTGTTAAAGAAACACTCAGCCGTTTTCTCTAAGGAGCTGGGCACAGTGAAAGGAATTAAAGCCAGATTGACTCTTAAGCCTGATAGCGTCCCCAAATTCTGTCCACCACGTAACGTGCCATATGCTCTCCGCCCTGGGTAGAGGCGGAACTGAAACGCCTGACTGAGCTTGGGGTGATCACACCAGTGGCGCATAGTTATTGGGCTACGCCCGTGGTCCCTGTCAACAAGAAGGATGGCTCAGTGAGTGCGTTTACATGCAGCCAGTAACCCTTTAAAAACCCGAATATTCACAATAACCCGGTTCCGCACGGCCATGTAAACACAGCCAAAAACCCGGTTACTGCACCTGGGGTAACCCTTTTCTAACCTGAATGTTTGGTCGTGTAAATGCATATCGGGATATCCTCATCAAAGTGTGTGTTCTGCGCATGCTCTGTTTGCAAGGAATCTTGGTCTTTTGAGTAGAGAGACGTCGTGTATGCGCCAGAACACCGGAAGTAAACAACAAGTTGGGAGCAACATGGTGAGTCGCGGCACAGCACCACACTTTTGGAGTGACGAGGAAACCTGTCTTCATCGGTCTGGTGAAAAGTATGAACATTATGTCTTTTGTTGACGGCCGAAAGTACAGAGACGGCGAAATATGGCGCATATTGCATCTGGACGTAGTCCATACGTCCTGACGCTACCCCAACGTCCGCATTTAAATCGGGTTATGCAAGTTAGGGGTAACTCTTTCTATTTATGCTTGTAAACGGGTTATTCTGATCAACTCAGAAACCCGAATACCGACCTTAACCCGATCATAACCCAGATATTGGCTGCATGTAAACGTAGTCCATGAGACTCTGCGGCGATCTCAAAGTCACTCTAAATGTGCAGCTCTGTGTGGATAAGTACCCACTTCCACGCATTGAGGACCTGTTTGCTTCTCCAGCAGGAGGTCAGCATTTCAGTTAGCTAGACTTAGCAAATGCCCATCTACAGATGGAGGTAGAAGAGGAGTCTAAGAAGCTGCTGACTATTTCGACACAAAAGGGGCTGTTCTGTTTCAATCGCTTGCCTTTTGGAGTGGCGTCGTCACCTGTATTGTTTCAGAAGGCTATGGATCAAGTGCTTCTCGGCCTACCATACACCCATTGTTATCTGGATGACATTCTCGTCAGTGGTCCAGATAAACAGACACACCTGAGAACCCTTAAGGCAGTTTTGGGCAGGCTGGAGGACTATGGCCTGCGTCTCAAACAGGAGAAGTGCCTGTTTTTCCAAGAATCAGTGGAATGCTTGGGCCACATAATTGATGCAGCAGGGTTGCACAAATCACCAGAAAAGGTGCGGGCCGTTATGGAAGCTCCAGCGCCAGCAGGTGTCAGCCAGTTACGTTCTTTTCTGGGAATGCTCAACTATTATGGACGTTTCATACCTGATTTAGCTACCGTCCTGAAGCCGCTGAATGAGCTACTCAGTAGAGAGAAGAAGTGGCAATGGACAACAGCCTGTGAGTCAGCTTTCCAGAAAGCTAAAGAACGTCTGGCTTCACCAGAAATACTCACTCACTACAATCCTGAACTGCCTCTCCTGTTTGGCATGTGACGCTTCACCATATGGAGTTGGGGCTGTGCTCTTACATGTCATGCCTGGTGGCCAGGAACGGCCAATTGCTTATGCTTCACGAACCCTCAGTAAAGCAGAGCGAAACTATGCTCAGATCGAGAGGGAGGGGTTAGCAATTGTATTTGGAGTGTGCAAGTTTCACCAGTATCTCCATGGTAACAAGTTCACCTTACTCACTGACCATCGCCCCCTGACCTCCATTCTGAGTCCAGTAAAAGGTACACCATCAATGGCAGCCGCACGAATGCAGCGTTGGACGCTCCTTCTGTCAGCACACAATTACACCTTGCAGTATCGGAAGGGGGCATATCACGCCAATATGGACGGACTGTCACGTTTGCCTCTGCCCCGGCACAGAAAAAGAAACAGGGAGCAGTTGAGGTATTCTATGCATCTCAAATGGGCACCTTACCAGTCAGTGTTGCCGAGATCAGACGTGACACCTTGTCTGATGTCACATTGTCACGTGTCCTGGAAATGGTAACAACTTGACGTTTTCCAGCAGCAAAGGATGCAGATCAAGAGCTGTCACCTTATCTGATGCGCAGACATGAACTCAAAATACAGCAGGGATGCCTCATGTGGTGTGTGAGGGTGATTATGCCACCTAAACTGCGCTCTTGTGTCCTGCAAGAGCTCCACACTGCACATCCAGGGATGGTGAGGATGAAGAGCTTAGCTTGCAGCTATGTTTGGTGGCCTGGGATTGATTCTCAGATTGAGCTTCAAGCTAAAGCCTGCCACTCTTGTCAGCGTGTGCAAAAAGAGCCTGGGTTAGCACCCCTGCACCCTTGGTTGTGTCCTTCATGTCAGTGGAAATGGATCCATGTGGATTTTGCGGGTCCATTTGAAGGTCACATGTACCTGGTGGTGGTAGATGCCCATTCGAAGTGGTCTGAGGTGCATATTAGCACCACAACTGGTAAAACCATACAAGTGCTGCGGGGTCTCTTTAGTCGTCATGGCCTTCCCCACATTCTGGCGAGTGATAACGGACCGCAGTTCTGTTCTGAGGAATTTACTGTAGGGTGTTCCTGAAAGCTAATGGAGTCAAACACATTTGCTCAGCGCCGTACCATCCTGCCACTAATGGGTTGGCTGAGCATTTTGTTCAGACATTTAAGCATGCACTGAAAGCTTCCAGGGGTACAGCACCTGTGCAACAACGCCTGGACACGTTTCTTTTGACATATCGCAACACTCCCCATGCAACAACTAGAGAAACGCCAGCCATGTTGTTCTTCAGACGCAAGCTGCGCTCTCGACTGGATTTTCTGAAGCCCAGTGTGGCTGGAACAGTGCGTAGGTCACAAGATGCTCAACAACAATGCTGACAGCAACACTTTCGGGACAGATGGTTCACTGTGGGAGAGCCTGTCCTGGTGCGTGATTATAGGAAGGGAGAGGACAAGTGGACGCACGGTGTCATACTGGAGAAGACTGGGCCAGTGTCATACAAGGTGAATGTGGGAGCCCAAGGTGTGTGGAAACGTCATGTAGATCAGATGCTGACACGTCCGGAGTCAGGATCTCAACAGGTCACAGTAGATCCTCCGACAAGCTCTCAGATGTCACCAGCCCAGAGTGGTAGTGACACCATGCTTCACCCTTGTACATCTCTGCAGGAAGAGACTGTTGAACAAGTTCTGGGGACCACCTCACCTCCAGAAACACCCCAGTCTCTTAAACCAGCACCGACTGATTGTACACAGGTTACAGAGTCTGTGAGACGTTACCCAGTGAGAGTCACCAAGCCCCCGCTGGTTGTCGGGATGGGTGAACTTATTAAGTAGTTCAGTGAGAATGTTGGTGTTCAGAGACATTGTTCTCAACTACAAAACAAATCATACAGAAATAAACATTAGTTCCAGTTTTTCATGAATGTTGTAGTAATAAAAAAAGGCACTACTTTGGTTATGGAAATGTTTCTGTGGGTGGTGCTAGGGTCGCATAGCTTAGTGGGGAGGAGATGTTATGTATGGACCAATAGTTATTGTGTGTTATGCAAGTCATTGCCAGTAGGGGGCACCACACCCAGTTATGTGTGTGTGTTACTTCTGTGTTCTGCAATAAACAGGAAAAGAAAAACTTGTAACCAAGCTATCGTGTGTGCAGTCTGACTCGGTATAAACTCTAATAGTGTACAGTATTGACACTACGGTGGAAATATAACGAAATGTACTGTTCATACATACTTAAGTAATAAAAACATCAGATATGGATCGGATTTAGGGTGACAGAAAGCACATTGAATCTGATTTGTTCTGTTTTGACAAAAAAATGTCAGATCTGTATACTGGTAAGAAATTTGTTACCAAACCTACTCACTTAGATAATTATTCAGTCAGAGTTACATCATATCATCCATTCGTTTCACTGAAAAAGGAGCAGGCAGAACTATGAACTTGTTTAGCCCGTCCAAGTAACATGGAATAAAAATGAACATGCTAAGATGAGTTTTTAATACGTCTCTCTGGAACAATAGACCATTGTCCTGAGGCTAGCACAATTGCTTGCGTAGCAGCTAGCTAGTGAGTTAACGTCTGGTTAAAACCAACTTAAAAAGTGGCTTAACTTACAGATTAACTAAGAAAAGATAAAATATATTATCAATACTCACTTTAGATCCTCAGTAGACACCACAGACAGCAGAAATAATTTGCAAAGGATTGCAAAGGAGAAAGCCAGAAAGTGTAAGTGCAAATCTGGTAGTGAGAGCAAAGCTCTGAGCAGCGAGAATGAAACTAAGGAAACTGATAACAAAAACACATAGAGGCAAACTGACAAAGAAAACATCCTTTGTTACTCATCTTAAGAAGTTGATTCAGATAGCAAGTTTTTCTTTTGAAACATGTTTTTTCCTTTAGTCAATATTTTTGTTCTATCAATTTCTTAATTTTTGTTTGACCGTCAAAGTGTTTTTCTTGATCATTTTAAGAATCTGATTCAGATAGTAAGTTTTTCTTTTGAAACGAATGTTTTTTCTCTCAATGTCTTAAAATTTGTTTGATCTCCTGTGTGTTTTTCCTTGATCTTATTGGCACAAACCTAATCCCATACCTGGCTGCTGCTGGGAAAATGCTCCGTGTCCTCACTACTCTGATTTTAGTTGATTTGGGTCTTGTTTCATTTCACACAGTGACATTTTAATAATTAAAATGCATTTTTTTAATTAAAAGCTTTAGTTTACAGTAATAACCAAGTCTAATGTTTGATTCTCTTTCTCATAATTTTAATTAAAATTTTGCTTTGAGGGCACATTTTTCTGAATGATTAATATGCGATTAATATAGATTAATTAATTACAAAGCCTGTAATTAATTAGATTAACTGTTTTAATCGAGTGTCGGTCCTAATATTTACTAAATTCACTTTGAGGCAGCCAAGTTAAGCAAAGTTTTAAAAAATTCTTTAGATGTTTCCTCTGTTGTTGAACATAAAGAGTTGGACCATAAGCCATTTCCACATATTTCCAGAGATATCCACAGAGTTCAGATTCAAACTCTTAATGGGTCACAAAGTTTTCCTGATTATGCATTTTCTGGACATTGAGCTTGAGGCTGTTGTTGAAATGTAAATGTCAATGTGTACATTTATACATCTCTAATTCCAGGCTTCTAAAATATAATTTTCTACCTTTTCTTGTTTTGTTTTCCAACTCCTCACAGAAGCGAACTGCCCGTTGGTATTTGTCAGTCAGGTAATGACCTAACCCAAAGGTTTATTATCAGGAAAGACTCCTTTTTAATTACAGCTCATTAATCACACTTTTATTAGGAATAACATTAGCCAGGCAGCAAACATGATTGATAAAACAGATGTTCCACATTGTTAGGGAAGCAGAGAGAAACTGAAGGACCGTTGCTCACGGTTCCTCCAGAGGAATCTGGAGGAGAATTGATAATATTTCAGTGATGAATGATGGTGCCAGCACACCAGCGGCTTTTGTTAAGGAGGGAGGAGAGGGCTGTTGATCTAAATCATTGATGGCTCTCACTGATGGCTCACACTGAGGACCTACCAATGAGAAGAGCCGGTTCTTAACACAGAGCACGTTTTCTATTAGAGCAGTCACTGTAACAAGATAGGAGCATGTGAGGGTCTCTTTCTGCAGCGTCCACTGCTGTGAGACCTGACAGCAGATGCCGTGTTAAGTACACAGTGGGGGGAGGGCACCAGTGCTCTCTGCAGATAATCCTGCTAACATGCAAAATTGGTTTAAATAGATGTTTTTATATTATTTGAAACTTGGAATTATTTTGACTGAATGTCAGCAATGTGACTTTTTAAAGCCACTGGATAAATTTAAATGTGAATGCAAATTCTTTCGATTATTGGTCATTTAGCCTTTAGCTTCTTTTTGCAGAAATTTCAGCATTGGATTCCAAAGCTGTCAGAAAATCCACTTTTCAGTGGTTTTCGAAACTGTGATTTGGTCATTTTGAAGTAATGGAAAATGGACTGTATTTGTATAGCACCTTCTTAGGGTTCTACAACCCCCTAAGGCGCTTCACAAATCCTGCCCATTTGGACTCTTATTTCCTGATTTTTGGACATCTCACCTCTGATTGGCTAACAGCAACTCAACAATACCACTGACTCAGTTTGCTCAGCTTGATGTTTAATCTCCACAAATAACACATGCCTCAAGGAGTTCTGCTGTGTGGTGGAGTAGCTAATGCTAATGGTTAGCTTCTGCCAGTTGAGATGTTCTCGGCTGTTTCCTGGAAGCTAAACCAACAACAGCCTTCTCTGTCACGAGTCAAGATGGATGAGTCCATATTTCGTGACAGCGTGACATAGATCTGTCAGGCTTCCAAATTGTAGAGTTTCACCACTTATTTTCTATCAGAAGCTAATGCAGGAGGTAGGTGTAGGAGACTATTCTCATGTTCAGCTCCAGTACAGGAGTAATATGCGCTGCATTCTGAACCACCTGGAGTCTATTAAGGGCAGAGGCATGTACACCAAACAGGACAGTTAGCAAACTTACCGGGAGGTGATAAAAGCATGAATTACGGATTCTAGATGCATACGCTTCAGGATCGGTTTGATTGACAGGACTGTCGGGATTTTTAAATCCTTGAGTTTCACCACTTTTTTTCTATCAGAGCTAATGCAGGAGGTAAGTGTAGGAGACTCGTTTCATGTTCAGCATGCATGAAAAACTCAGAGTGACTGAATATGATCAGAAATAATAATTAAAAAATGTTTATTAATTGACCATGAAACAACAGTTGGTTGGTCTTCTCACTGTGTCCCTACACCTCAGACAACATGGAGCCCATCAAAGGCTCAGAAGCTGCAGCTCAACAGGTTTGAGGTCCGGTGTCGATCAGTGCTTCAGTCCATTTGCAGTTGGCAACCAGCCTGACACCGAAAATTGTGTGATTCAAAATTTTCAAGCTTAGAAATAAATGACAACATGCAGTGACTAAGTAATCTTGAACATTTAAAAAATATTTTCTCCAGCTTGGCTGGATGCTTCCTCATATCCAACAGCTTCAGCCAACATAATGATCTCTCCTACCTTCTGGGATCCTATTCAAATGTGTTTCTCATGATAGGATCTATTGGAGTAACCCACAGGTTGACATCATTTTACCATCTTTGTATCATAATATACATTAAAGTATCATTTAATATACGAATCCCCTCCTCACATGCGAACAACCATGGTGTTATGAACATGTCAACTACACTAGAACTGCCTTCTGTCTCAAAATCGCTCAGCTGATGCATTTATCACATTTTGACTAGACAATTTAAACAGCATCCTCTATAGTTTACCCTCCAAACTCCTCATTAAACTCTTGTACATTCAGAGCTCAGCTGCACATCTTCTAACCTCACCGGAGAACAAGTCACCTCTGTCCTTAACAACCCCACTGGCTTTCCTTTCCACAACACATTCAATTTAAAGTTCTCCTGCTAACTTTCAAAGCTCCCATCTAAACTGAACTCCTTGTGTGATAGGCTAAAAGACTGCTTGATGCCTAAGCTTAAAGACTGCATTTATACCCCTCTATGCAGCTCCAAGGAGGATCCAGTGACTGTTCGTTATTTGTTATAAGACTGATTTCATTTGAACAATAGTGTGGAAATGCAGTTTACAGTGCCAATGCTTCACAGTGAACGTAAATTCATAGCAGTTCATATAGATGAAAAACAGACCAATGTAAATATATTAACAATACTCTTTAAAAGCTAATATTTCATGTTATATTTCATGTTAGAGTCATTTTAGTTTAAAAAAGAGTGAATTGTGTACCTGCTATTGACTAACAAGCCTTATCTGTGATCGATTAGTGGTGACTTAGTCTTCCACTAGGGGAAAAACGGCGCGCTCGCTCCGCATTGCATTAAATGACTGCATGAGAGAAGCAGCTCACAAATCACTTTCGTGATTCTTTCTCCCCTGTTTCAGGGGTGTAACATTTGGAGGCACCACCGGGATGACTGCTTAGATGCCCGGTGTCCATAAACTGCACATCGAAGTCCAAGCCAGTCAAATCCATCCAACAAAACCCAGGCAGGCGGCAGAGAGGAAGTGCTGCTGACGAGAGGGGCAAGTAGCTGTTTCAGTGTGAGTTCCTGGGGCTAAAAAGAGACCATCAGGGGCTGCAAAGAGGACTCAGCTCTGTGTCACCTCCTCTCTACACCATTCCTCTCCTGTGCGCTGTCAGAATGTCTTCGGTGGAGGAGCTCCAAGAAGAGGCGGTGCGTGAAATGCACGCTTTGTCCAAAGACCAACTGGCATCAATCTGTGAGTTCCTTGGAATTGCAGACAAAATAAATATCAGTAGAAAAACATGACTGTCATTGCTAACACACATCCAAGTGTACATGGAAAGAGAAGATCTGACTGAACTTGAGGATGAAGCAATGTCAGAACTACTATTGCTAAACGACAAGATTGCTGAGTTAGTGAAAGAGACTAAAATGAAAACAGTCCAGATGAGCAAGATAATTCAGGACACAGCAACCAATCAGATAAAGCAACTTCACCGGTGAGTGACATAGCTAATGCTAATGCAGTAATGACGTCACATCCCCAAGCTGACCTCGCTGTTGATAATGTACCAGTGTTAAAGGTTCCACAGCAACAAAATCCTTACTGGCACAAAGATTTTAAAATATCAGGCCAGATTGGTGACCCAGGCCAAAAAGATAAACTGACATTTTCAAGTCTTGTGCATCAGATTGAAAATGGACTGAGCAGAGGCTACTCAGAGCTAGACGTTGTAGATGCTGTCATCAGAGCTATCTTGCCAGGGTTACAGCTCCGCAGTTACTTGGAGGGAAAAACTCGACTCACTCTTCCAACTCTACATCGCATCCTTCACTCCCATTTCCAGGAGAAGAGTGCCACCGAACTCTACAAACAACTTGCATCAGAGGTGCAGGCTCCAAAAGAGACGGCTCAAAGCTTTCTGATCAGGGTTTTAGACTTAAAGCAGAAAGTTTTATTTGCATCTCAAGAGTCAGAGTCAGGGCTTCAATATGACCCAGCTCTAGTACAGCGTATGTGTTTGCACACCATACTTACAGGTTTTCAGAGCGACAGTGTCAGGATAGATATGAAGCCACTCCTGCTAGATCCTGAAACACCTGAGGAACTCCTGTTGGAGAGGTTAAATTTGGCGTGCGCTAATGAAGCAGAAAGGAAGAATAAGAAAAGATGTTTAGCATCACAGTCAGCTACAAGTGTAAACACAGTGCAGTCAGATGAGGCATCATCAGCCAGGAATACAGTGAAGGAAGTTAAAGCTAAAATACCACCTGGGTTTTTAACTGAACTGGCGGAGCTTAAAACAGGTGTAGCATCCCTGAGAGGTCTTAGTGCAGAAATAGCTTAGATTAAAGAGACCTTGCAGCAGCCGGCACCCCAGTCTCATGGCCCACCACCAGCTATGCGAAATGACAGGGACCAACAGCAGCCGTGTTTTAGCTTACAAAGCCCCGACAGAGACCACTACCTTCCCAGTATCCAGGACAGCACTACAGTTATCCAGCTCGCCATGAGAGGAGATGCCGTAATTGCCAGCAAAGTGGAATCAATCAGCGCTGCACACACTGCTACTTCTGCGGGAGTGGAGAACACTTTCAGGCCGGATGTAAGAGCAGAGGGATGAGACAATCCAAAGACAGTCATTTTAACCAGCTGTGGTTACCACAGAGGGACGAGTGTTAACCATGTCCAACAACCCCCAGTCCCAACATTGCTGCAACTGCAAACAAGAAAAGCCAGGTATGACTCTGAGACAGTGTTCAGTATGTAAAATAGCCCTTTATTGTTCAAGAGCATGACAGAAACAACACTGGAAACAACATAAGAGACAATGCACTGAGTTGAAGCCGTTAGAAAAAAAATGAAACTGTCCAAGCACTACTGCCACCGACCCAAGTAAATACCCCTCACAAAATTACATCTCTGGTGGGTAAACAATGTCTGGTCGATTGTCTTCTGGATGGCCACCGAATCCAAGCTCTATGGGATTCAGGCTCCCAAGTGTCAATAATCGATGAGAGATGGAAAGAGGACAATTTACCACACCTAAAGCTGAAAGATGTTGCAGAAATTATGGATACAGCTGAACTGACCCTAACTGCAGCAAATGGGACCAACATGCCATACCTGGGGTGGATTGAGACAACTTTACAAATAGTTTTCGGAACAGAGCAAGCTGAAAGACTGACTATTCCAATATTAGTAATGAAGGGTTTCCAGTTGACACACCCCACTATAGGCTACAATGTAATCGAATACATTCTGAATAAGACAGACCAAGCTAAACAGTACAGCAGTTAGAAACACATTTCCCAATCTCAAAAGACACAAGGTGAAAGCTTTCATACAGGCTGTCTGTGCAGCTCTGGTTGATGAGTACAAAGTAATGACAAAGAAAGAGTGTATCACTATACTGAGCAAAAGTCGCATACAGGTTGAAGGTCGAGTGGCAGCAGAGCCATTTAGGACATGATCATGATGTTTGAGCCAGACTTAAATCCCCAGTGACCAGATATTCTTGAGTTTTTTGACACTGGTGAAAGTAGAAAAAAAAAACTTTACCAGTCATAATGCTTGGTGTCTCTAATCCCACTTACCATGAAATTGTCATTTCAGGCCGGACAGTAGTTGGCTCAGTTCAGCCGATTACAGCTGTTTTTTCTGCTCAGATGTTTGAAAAAGCCACATCTACAGCTACTGTTAACCAGGTGAGCCCACAAACCCAGTCTAGCCCTACTGAAGAGTGGGATCCACCTATAGAGAGCTTAGCCACCTTAGTGAAGAACAGAGAGGAGTAGTGAAACAAATGCTCAGAGAAGAAAGTCGGTCTTTTTCCAGAACAGACAATGATATTTGCATCATTGAAAAATTAAAAATGACTATTTCACTCAAAGAAAACGAGCCCGTTAAGCGCACTTACCTGTCCGTTCCACGGCCGCTCTATCAGGAGATGAAAAGCTACCTGCATGGCCTGATAGCACAAGGTTGGGTCAAAAGGTCAGATTCATCGTACTCCTCACCAGTTGTGTGTGTCAGAAAAAAGGATGGTACTCTAAGACTGTGCATAGATTACAGAGACTTGAATAGAAAAACCATCCCTGACCGCCAGCCCATCCCACGTGTCCAGGACATCATGGACAGTTTAGGTGGAAACTTCTGGTTTTCACTGTTAGACCAAGGGAAAGCATATCACCAGGGGTTCATGTAGGAGAAAAGTCGGCCACTTACTGCCTTTGTGACCCCCTGGGGACTGTATGAGTGGATTTGCATCCTCTTTGGAATCATGAATGCCCCTGCAGCATTCCAACGTTGCATGGAGGAGTGTTTGGAAGGACTACGTGACAACATCTGCATCCCCTATCTGGACGACACATTAGTTTACAGCAAAACATTCGAGGATCACTTGGAAGATGTGAGGAAAGTGCTTCAGAGACTAAGGAGTTTTGGCATAAAACTCAAGCCAAGGAAGTGTGACCTTTTTAAGCCTCAGGTGTGCTATTTAGGCAGAATAGTGTCAGCAGAGGGCAGTAGAGTTGACCCTACAGATTTTGAAGCAGTTGAAGCACTCAAAGAGATGAAACCACAAAATGTTGGTCAACTCAGGAAGATGTTAGGCCTTCTCTCCTACTACAGACAGTACAGAAAGGACTTTTCAAGAAAAGCAAGTTGTCTGTATGAACTGTTACAAGCTGACAAAACAACAGAGAACTTGGACACCACAAAAACACGAGCAAGGAAAATCAGCCAAGTTGTCCCATCATCTAAACAAATTGTGTGGACCGACCAGCATCAAAGTGCACTTGAGGAACTAATAGACCGTTTGCTTCACCCACCAGTGCTTGGATTTCCAGATTTCACACAGCCATTCATCATACACACAGATGCTTCACACAAAGGACTAGGTGCAGTACTGTATCAAAGACAAGATGGTAAACTGTGAGTTATCGCATATGGTTCCCGTACACTAACAGCAGCTGAAAAAACTACCATTTCCATGCAGGCAAACTGGAATTTTTAGCTTTGAAGTGGGCCATCACAGACAAACTTAGAGACTATTTGTACTAAGCCCCAACATTTACTGTTTACAGTGATCACAATCCATTGACTTACGCTCTGTCAACAGCCAAATTGAATGCAACCACATCCAGATGGGTCACAGAACTCACTGATTTTCACTTCACCAAGCCGGGAAAAGAAAACTCAGATGCTCTATCAAGGATGCCACTCGATGTGGAAAGCTTGCTGAGAAGAGGTGACACCAGACACGATTACAGCTGCCATACATGCTGTTGATGTACAAAAAGATACACCTGCCACATGGACACTGTCGGCTGCAGCTGTGTCGATCAGAGTAGAGAGTGAGTTAGCAGAAGCAACATTCACACCCATACCAACCAGACAGCTATGTGAGGCGCAAAAATCTGATCCTGTAAAGGTTGGTTTATGCTTGACACGTCCGCGAGGTCCGCGCGGAAAAGTTGCGTCATTTTGCGTCATTTTAACAACCACGCCCCTCCACCGCGTCTCCGCACAGCCCAAGATTTCCGCAACGCGCACCTCGGAAAATTTCTAACCACGCGGACGGTCGGACGCGGAAAAACATGGCGGACCGGCACGGCAGAGGTTCGTAAATACAGACATTTGTATGATTCAGCTCTCAGAGATCACTGTGATCAACATGTTGTTAATAATTCTTGGAGAGAAACAGCTCGCACTGTCGGAAAAGACAAGAACGCTGTTAAAAATGCTGAAATGCCGTGTTGTAAACAGTCATTTCTACTTCTACTATGGTGTAGTGTTGGATGCATGCTGTAGAGCTCCATGCTGCCCCGTTCAGTTTGGGAGAATATTGGCTCACCGCAGAGACGAGCCGCACAAACCATAAACGCTGCGAGTTGTGAAGCGCGTTCCAGCCGCGAGCCGCATCACCGCGCGGAAAGTGAATGCGTCAAGCATAAACCAAGCTTAATAGGCCCTGTATTACAGTGTAAGCAGACAAATTCAAAGCCGCCAGCCAAAGAACTAAGGACATTTGACCCAAAAACCAAATGCTTGTTCAGAGAGTGGGGCAAGTTAATGTTGGATTACAACGGAATCCTGTACAGAGTCACATCTGCCCGTAGACAGCTAGTCCTGCCAGACCAGTTTAAACAGACTGTATTCATAGAGCTGCACAATAATATGGGTCATCAGGGCATTGACCGTACCGTGTCCTTGGTACGAGATCACTTTTATTGGCCACATATGCAGACGGATATTGAACACTATGTGACTAAAGCCTGCTCCTGTGTTAAGCCATGAGACAAGAGCAGCTTTGGGAAATATTGTGACGAAACAACCCTTTGAGTTAGTGTGCATAGATTTTCTCCATCTTGAAAAATGCAAGGGCGGTTATGAATATATTTTAGTGATAACCGATCACTTCACACATTTTGCACAAGTCTATGCCACCACCTCAAAATCAGGCAAAACTGCTGCAAACCTCATATTCAATGACTACTCACTGAAGTTTGGCTTTCCCAGTCGCATTCACCATGACCAAGGAGGTGAATTTGAAAACCAGCTGTTCAGTCAGCTCAAGAAACTCTGTGGCATGGCGGGTTCTAGGACAACACCCTATCACCCAATGGGAAACGGTCAGGTTGAGCGCATGAACAGGACATTGTTACAGATGTTGAGAACACTGAATGAAACTCAGAAATCAAATTGGAAAGAGTCCATCAACAAGCTACTGTATGCATATAACTGCACGCACTGTGAAGTTACTGGCTATTCCCCGTTTTACCTGATGTTTGGATGGTCTCCCAGACTACCAGTGGACATGTTCTTTGGACTGTACTCGGAGGCAGATTGTAGAAATCACAAGGAGTATGTGGAAAAATGGAAAAAGGCAATGGAAGAAGCCTATGCTATAGCAAATAAGAATACAAGGAAAGCTGCTAATAAGAGCAAAAGGCAGTATGACACAAAAGTGAGAAGTTCTGTGCTATAACCTGGTGAAAGAGTTTTGGTCAAAAACCTGACACCAAGAGGGGGTCCAGGGAAGCTGAGAGGCGATTGGGAAGACACCATTCACACTGTAATCAGACAAATGGGACCTGACCTTCCTGTCTATGATGTTAGACCAGAAGGAGGCAAAGAGTGCTTCACAGAAACTTGCTCATGGGATGTGATAACTTACCATTTGAAGAAGAGCCTGAATGAGAGAATCCTGCCAAATGCAAACAGAAAAAGACTGATAAAGATGTCCTAGATCTGCCAGAGTCAGAGGAGGACAACATTGATGAGGACAGCATTGATGAGTACTGCTACCATTATGCTACACCCCAGTCTTCTGTGACCCAGCCATCAGAACCAGCACCTCCCATGGTGACACCACAGCTTCCAGCCCCAGCCCCTCCTGTTCTGCCACGAACCGAGCCCCCTGTTGGAGAACACCTGGCGGCACATGACACCGCTGCTACAGAAACAAGCCTGAGGGAAGAAGAACCAGCTACTGGTGACCCAAAAGCCCCTCCATCACCTGCTACATCCGTGGGACCCGGGGAAGAGACATCGCAGCGGCCCCAGCGTGAGAGTCGTCCACCGAGGCTGATGACCTATGACCAGCTGGGTATCCCATCCTGCTGCAGTGTCCAGCCGATGCCACAACTGCTTCCGGTGTTTCCGGGTTTGGTCCCATGGTTTCCAGCTATGCAGCCGCACTACACCCAGTCTTTTGGTTTGTATGGACTTCAGTAACCGTAAGTTTTCACTTTTCTAGACTAGTTTAATGGACTGTATTTACGGGTTGCCATCCAGACGAAGATTTTCTCCTTGATGGATTATAACCGTAGACAATAGACTGTTTTGTGGAAAAAAAACTGTTATATGGACTGCTTGTGGACCTTCTGTCTGCAGTTTTCATTTTTGGACTGTGGTGAAGCAGTTGTTAAGCCCACAGAATGGATGCATGTTGGATATGTTTCGCTACCAATTACGGACAATGAAACAATATTTTGTTGGTAGGCTGTCGAGACGACATTTTTCAAGGGGGGAAGAGTGTGATAGGCTAAAAGACTGCTTGATGCCTAAGCTTAAAAACTGCATTTATACCCCTCTATGCAGCTCGAAGGAGGATCCAGTGACTGTTCGTTATTTGTTATAAGACTGATTTCATTTGAACAGTAATGTGGAAATGCAGTTTACAGTGCCAATGCTTCACAGTGAATGTAAATTCATAGCAGCTAATACAGATGAAAAACAGACCAATGTAAATATATTAACAATACTGTTTAAAAGCTAATATTTCATGTTATATTTCATGTTAGAGTCATTTTAGTTAAAAAGAGTGAATTGTGTATCGGCCATTGACTAACAAGCCTTATGGGCTCGACACACGGGAGGCCACATCGCCTCTCCTCCATTCATTTTCAATGAGACATGCGCGACAAAGCGATAATAGCGGGTCTCCCTCCTACCAAGCAAAACGCGAAAAACGTGCGTGTGAAATTTTGCGCTCGTGCACGTGTCGTGCACAGGCGACCCAGCGACGCGATCCCAGAAAGTTGAAACATTTTCAACTTTTCATCACTGTCGCTCGGACGAGGACCAATCAACGGAGGTTTCATTCACTGACCAATGAGCGGACAGGATGCTCCGCACATCTCCGAGCAAACATGAAGGAGAAGTTGATTATTATTATGTTTTATATAGTAAAATCACTAGTAAGATTTCACATAACTCTAGCAGCACCTTGTGAAACATCATATCTACCACTTTTTTAAACTCTGAACCGCTTAAATAACCTTAATTCCCTCCAACCTGACACAGCCAATCAAAACAACGGAAGTTTCAATTTCGCCATGGAACAGAACGCGTAGACGGCTTTGCCGCTGGCCGCTGCTGTAGATCGCCTCCCGTGTGTCAGGTAATAAAAGCGACGGCGACAAATTTCGCTGATCGTGGTCGTTTGTCACCTCCCGTGTGTCGAGCCCATTATCTGCGATCGATTAGTAGTGACTTAGCCTTCCACTAGGGGAAAAACGGCGTGCTCGCTCCTCATTGCATTAAATGACTGCATGAGAGAAGCAGCTCACACATCACTTTCGTGATTCTTTCTCCCCTGTTTCAGGGGTGTAACACTTGCACATTAAACTCCACTACCTCTGGTCCTGTGACTCAAACCTCTATCTGCCACTCAGGACCGAGCTGAGAACCTGGGTTGATGCGTGATTCACCAGTGTAGCCGCCTTCCCTCCCTCTGGAACTGTCTCCCACAATCAGAGATCACAATACAGATGTTTTCTTTTTAACAAAGCTTTTAATATTTCAGTGATCTGCATGTTCTAATGGGCCTGCAGCAATGCAGGCACTTTAATGTTTTCCACTTCTAAAGCAGTCTCTTTATTTATTATACCTCTATTGAACTTAAAGCTGCAATAGTAAATCTGTAGAACAAGCTAGCTTTTAAACGCTAACACATAACTCTCACCCCTCCCAACGGCTATTATCTCTATAGGCCACATCTCCCTGGTATGGAACATTGTCACGGTAAACGAGAAAGTGCTGAACACCAGTCGCCTTTTTGTAGGGCCAAATATCTTAAAGCTTCCACAACTTCAAATGGTGTTTTTCTTTTTGGGACTCTGATAGTTTGTCCTAAAGTTGAAGTGGTAGCAGCTGTTTCTTCTTGTCTGATATTATTGAGCGGAGAGTAGTGTTCTGTTTTCAAATACACGAGTGTGTAATGAATTGAGGACCTAGGGAAGTGCAGAAGTGCAGCGGTTCAGTGAGGCTGAGATGGTCCAAAACATGTTATTGGCAGAGATATTTAAACAAATGCGAGAAAACCACTTTATTAATTTTCCTCCACAATTTATTAAAAGCTATACTACGTTAGAACGTTGTTAGGTGCCCTGAAAAAAAGGTTTTAAGCTTGTTTTCCACATTTGTCGCCTGTTACTTGTTCTTTCTTTGGCTCACGTTGTTTCCCATCTTCCTGTGCTGGATTTTTCTAAAATTTAATTTCATTTTATCATCAATGAAATTTCAGTCAATCTCTCAGCTTCTGGGTCAGCAGTCTGTGTCTGATTTCGGTTTAACATTTTCATGATTCCTGCCAAATTATTTGCATAATGCAAAAGAAATAATGGTGTAAACTGGATAAAATAGTCACTGCATGAACTATCATGAAATGTTGTTTATTGGAGTTATTTAAAGATGGAAGCAATTTACTTCGAGTTTCAGCTGCTTTTGTACTTTTTCTGAACTGGGGTCCTTCATGAGGCACTGTCTGTAAAACAAAGTGCCTTTTTAAAGTTTTTACATTTGACAAAATATGTCAGAATGGTAACAGTTGGAGTCTAAACTTGATAAATAACAACGTTGTGAGAATATTTTAAAGAAGTTTAAACTAATAAGAGATAATATGATCATTATTAAACCCTGGATAGTGATACCTCTAAAAGGAGCTCATTTATCTTCTTTTTGTTCCCTTGTTTTATTCTGAGCTGAGCCATCTGGTTCTGTGTGTATTATGAGACTGCAGAAACGTTTGAGATTGATTTCCTCTCCCTTCGCTCGGCAACAAAGCAGAAAAAGGGCACTTCTAAATATTGAACAAGTCCTTTAATTTAATTTGGAGCAAGAATTGGTGAAAGTGTCTTTGTCTGAGGACAGGGAGAAAATGTGATCTGCCTTGGCCCTTATAAAATAAAAGTTATTGATCCTACAAGAAAAGGGCCTTGGAGCCTTGGTGTTTAAAGGAGAAAGGGATATAAAGTAAGTGGAGAAACCAAGAATTTGAGCCCGTGTGATTTTAGCTTTTCTGTATAAGTAAATCAGCTTTTCAGACTATAAACAACAAGCTCTGACTGCTGTGAGACTTACAAATTCATAGCAAATTCCCAGCACATGGAGTCTTGCTGGTGGTTACTAATTTACTTCCTGGCCTTTCATCATCTCATCATTCTTTGCTTATCTTCAACTATATTCCCCCACAGATGCGCATTTGAAGAGTGGAAGATTTAAATACGCATTTTCAACAGATTCCTCCCGAGGTAACAGTTTTTGGATTTGCATTAATCAAAACTGAGTTCTTCTCAAATCGTAACAGTCCAGCGACCTTTGTGAGTGTTTTTTCTGCATTCTGGTCAATACATGCAGGTGTGAGTAGAGCTGTAGAACTCTCAGGTGTGTCTTTTTCTAAACAAAGCCACTGTTTTCTTCTTTGTTGTTACATTGGTGATGCATCAGAATGAAAGTTAGTCAACAAAAATAAGTAAACAAACTCAAAAATGTGATCAAAATGTGTGTTTACCTTCTGTGCTGTGGAACATTTTTGCCACACTTAAAGTGAAACAAACAGATCAATATAATACAAAGATTAACAGAGTAAATACAAAACTCAGTTTTAACGAAGGGCAAACTCTGAGAAAAACAAAAGGTGAAGCCAACGTGAAAGTGACACAAGTAGCAGTTCCCTCCTCATCCACTAGGAGCTGGCTCCAGAAAGGAGCGACATTCAATTGACTCCCATGTTAAACATGCAAAATTCACAGCAGAAATAAGCAAGTTTACAGCCTGGTTCAAAAGACTATTTATGTTTATTAGGTCAAGTTTACCGTCATTACTACAATGGGGTGACTTTTTTTGTAACTCATCACTTCACATGTAATTAAAGCTAGAAATTGTGATAACCTAGGGGCGTGTCCTTTTGATTGACATGTAGCAGATGAGCTGTCCAGGGCTGCCAATGTTTGAAGTTTTCCATGCTTTAGAGCATGGGGGGGGGGGGGGGGGGGGCTTGTGTCAACTCCCACAGCTGTTCTCATGCTCAATGAGTGAGAGTTGGTACGGTAGCCCTGGTTGTCTGCACTAGCGCTAGCAGACGTTGTTTTACTTCCGTATTCACAGTCAAAAGAAATGCTTCTCCTTTTCGCTATTCTAGCCATCAAAACAGAGCTAAAACACAAGGTTTTACAATTATTGTGCTCATGCTATGTTGTGTTTTCTTATATTTGTGTTTTAAAGACGTACTTGTCCTCGAGAAAAGTCGCCAGCTCTGCATCAACCGAGGTACTTTTCTTAAATGCTTGAGCATGCTCTGTGATTAATGTTTGCGTGTAAGCAGTAATCTAACGCTATTGGTTCATGCTGATCGGTGCTCAGTTCATAATGCATGGAGCTCTACGAGACAGGGGGCGGGCTTAGCAAAAAATATATAAGACGCATCACTTATGGATTTCTGGGGGGAAAAAAGCATACAGTATTTTCCGGACTATAAGTCACACTTTTTTTCATAGTCTGGCTGGTCCTGCGACTTATATACCAAAGTCACTTAAGAGGATGTATGTCATGATTGGGGGAAGGTAACTAACCCAAGACATGCAGAACACAACACTGACCAAAAATGGATGAAAAAATGATTTATTTAAAGGGGAAACTGAAGATGCACAGATAATTCTGTGGTTGAAACTGCAACAATCAGCTCAGCGTCTGGAGGAGGGAGAACACGGGTGAGCAAAGGTTCTGGTGTCACAATCCTTTGTAGGCAGGCAGAGGTGTTCAGCAGACTTACTGTGGGGGGGTGTATGTGTTGGCAGGAGGAGGGAGAGGTAGAGAGCCGGGGAAGCGCAGGAGAGGGAGCAGAGGTGGAGAGAAGCGGGGCGTCCTGGTGGATGGGGCACTGGGTGAGATGAGAGGTGGGTTATGGCGGTGGTGATATGGTCCGTATGCTGAAGATCCAAAATCCTGGTAGAGGTCAGAATCCGAGGAGGTCGACAGGAATCCTGAGGAAGGGTAAATCCAATATAAGCGCAAAACACTACGAAAAACATTTATCCTAAGAACACTAGAGATCACACGAGTGGCTGGTTACTACCAAAACAGAGGCAATCTTCCGGCGTCGAAGTGTGTCCACCATCCACCTTAAATAGGAAGGCACCCCGCTGATTGCTGATCAGGAACAGCTGGGCCACTCCCTCTCCTGGCAAGAGACTCACAGATGGTTATGAGAACAGGAGTACTCACCCCGGCTCATGACAGTACCCCCCCCTCAACGGACGACCCCTGGCGTCCTAACAGATTCTTCATACTCCCGGATGAGGGAAGGGTCTTCGATGAAGGAGCGAGGAACCCACGAATGTTCCTCCGGTCCATATCCCTCCCAGTCAACCAGATACTGCATGCCCCGCCCACGGGGCCGAGAGTCCAGAATCCGGTTGACCGTGTACACCAAACCTCCCTTGTAGAGCCTGGCCGGCGGGGGAGGTGCAGGAACCGGACACAGCGGACTGGAGCCTAGAGGTTTCACCAACGAAACATGAAATACTGGATGTACCTTTAGAGTCCGTGGAAGGTCCAGGCGCACGGTGGAAGGGGTTGGTACATCCAGTATCTCAAATGGTCCCAGAAACCGAGGGCTGAGCTTGCGGTTGGCTGCCTTCAGGGGAATGTCTTTGGAGGACAGCCAAACCCGTTGGCCTGGGGAGTAAGCAGGCGCTGGTCATCGCCTGCGATCAGCCAGCTGCTTATTCCTGCTCGCCGTCCGTCCCAGCGCTGCCCGGGTAGAAACCCATGCACGTCTGGCACCCCTGAGGAACTGCGGCACTGAAATGGCTGTGGAAGACTGCAGAGGAAACAGAGAGGGCTGGTACCCTAAAGATGCCTCAAATGGTGACTGACCTGTGGCTGTGGATGTGTGGCTGTTATGCGCGTACTCCACCCAGGCGAGATGAGAGCTCCAGGTAGCAGGATGGGTAGAGCACACACAGCGAAGCATTGCCCCCAGTTCTTGATTCATGCGCTCACACTGGCCGTTAGTCTGTGGATGGTGGCCAGATGTGAGCGCGACACGAGCCCCCAGAGTCTCAGCAAAGTCTTTCCAGACCCGTGCCACGAACTGGGGACCTCGGTCTGACAAAATCTCCTCCGGAATGCCGTGGAGGCGAAACACATGTTTGACCAGTAACTGTGCGGTAACAGCAGCAGAGGGAAGAGACTTTAACTCAACGAGGTGACATGCCTTTGAAAACCTATCTACAACAGTGAGAATAGTGTTAAAACCATGAGAGACAGGTAAACCACAAACAAAGTCCAGTGCTATGTGAGACCACGGCCGTGAGGGTGTGGGTAGGGGATTTAAAAGACCTGCATGCGTTCTGTTATCCCCCTTCTGTTGAGCACAAATGTGACAAGCAGACACATAACTTTTAACGTCCTGGTACAATGTAGGCCACCAAAAAGTTCTCCGCAGGAGTGCCACTGTGCGTCCTACTCCGGGATGAATGGCGAACCGCCCCGTATGACCCCAATGGATCACCTTGCCCCGCATGCCCTGCGGCACAAACAGTCTGTTCGGGGGTCCATTTCCAGGGTCAGGGTCAGTTCGTTGGGCCTGAAGCACTTGGTCCCTGATCTCCCAAGTCACTCCACCAACGACACACTCAGGAGGCAGGATGGTGGCGGGTTCAGTCTCCTGATCGGGTGCGAACTGCCGAGAAAGGGCATCGGGTTTAGAGTTCTTGTGCCCTGGTCGAAAAGAAATCACAAAGTTAAACCGAGAGAAAAAGAGGGACCACCGATACTGTCGGGGGTTGAGTCTCTTTGCCTCCCGCAGGTTCACAAGGTTCTTGTGGTCAGTCCAAATGACAAACGGCTTTTACGCTCCCTCCAACCAGTGTCTCCACTCTTCGATAGCCAGCTTGACCGCCAGTAACTCCCGGTCTCCAACATCATATCTGCTCTCCGCCGGCGTGAGAAGAATGCGCAGGGATGCAAGCGGTGGTCAGATGGAGCAACCTGCGACAGGACTGCCCACACCCCAGTGTCAGAGGCATCCACCTCCAGGGTGAATTGCAGTTGGGGATCTGGTCTGTGGAGCACTGGGGCTTCAGTGAAGAGTCTCTTTAGCGCCTGAAAAGCGGCATCCGCTTCGGAGGACCAAACAAAAGGTCTCTTAACAGAGGTGAGTGAGGTGAGAGGAGCGGCAGTCTGACTATAGTTCCTTATGAACCTTCGGTAAAAGTTAGCAAAGCCTAAAAACCTCTGCAACTGTTTTCTGGAAGTGGGTGTGGGCCACTCCAGAACTGCCCGTACCTTCTCTGGGTCTGCCTTGAGCTTTCCACACTCAATCACAAAACCCAGGAACTTTACCGTTGGAACATGGAACTCGCACTTCTCCGCCTTCACGTACAAACGGTTCTCCAGCAGCCGCTGCAGAACCGCTCTAACATGCTGAACGTGCTCAGTCTCAGTCCTGGAAAAAATAAGGATGTCGTCTAGGTAGACAGTGACAAACTTATTTAAATAATCTCCCAAAACAGTGTTTACAAGAGTCTGAAAAACAGCGGGTGCATTGGTCAGTCCAAATGGCATAACTAAATATTCAAAATGTCCCATGGGTGTCTTAAAAGCTGTTTTCCACTCATCACCCTGACGGATACGCACTAAATGGTATGCGTTTCTGAGGTCCAACCTGGTAAAGATCACCGAGTCCTGGATGGGCTCGAAGATTGATGACAGCAGAGGTAAAGGATACTTGTTTTTCACAGAAATCTGATTCAGACCTCTGTAATCGATGCAGGGCCTTAAAGTTCCATCCTTCTTGGGCACAAAGAAAAACCCGGCTCCCAGAGGTGACGTAGAAGGACGGATTGTGCCAGCAGACAAGGCATCCTGAATATAAGTCTCCATGCTCTCCCTCTCAGGCTTCGCAAGCTGGTACAGCCGGCTAGAGGGTAAAGGAGCTCCGGGCAAAAGGTCAATCGAACAGTCAAATGGACGGTGAGGTGGCAGAGCCGAAGCTCGAGTCTTACTGAACACTTGCCTGAGATCGTGATATGCTGGCGGAACGGCAGACAGATCAATCTCCTCCTCCAAGGGCGTTGGGTGGCAGCGAGGGGAAGGTGATACAGAACGCAAACAGTTCTGCGAGCAGTTGGGCCTCCAGCCCGTGATTTGGTTCCTGCTCCAGTCCAGTTGGGGGTTATGTAGTTCTAGCCAGGAATGACCGAGAACCACAAGGGACTGGGGAGAAGGAAACACAAAAAACTCAATTTGCTCGGTATGGTTTCCTGATACCTGGAGATGAAGAGGAAGCGTCTTGTGAGTGATTGAGGACAGATAACGTTCATCCAGAGATGTGACGGAGAGCGGAGGGTTAAGCCGGATGGTGGGTATGTTCCATCTCTTCACCAACCCAGCATCCAGCAGGGAGCGCTCACATCCAGAGTCCACAAGAGCCTCCAGCTGGATCTGTTTAGAATCGACCATGATAGAACAAGGAAGGGTAAAACGGGGAACTGCAGAACTAGAATTACCGCCCACCAGTAGTCCCCTGTTTACGGGTGGACTCTGCCTTTTAACTGCGGACAGCTTCTAGCAAAATGACCTGGCTCACCACAGTACATGCAGAGACCTGACCTTAACCGGTGTTGCCGCTCCTCTTGTGTCAGTCTGTTCCTTCCCATCTGCATTGGCTCCTCGGGGGCATGGCTCTCAGGAGGCGATCGCTGAGCAGCCTGTCTGGAGCGGTCAGAAAACTGGGATTCATTGTAACGGGCGCTGGGTCGTCTTAATTCCTGGTGACGGCGGTCTATAGAAATGGCCAGACGTATCAGCTCATCTAGGGAGCGAGGCTCGGGACAAAGAGCAAGTTGATCGCGGACACGATCATTCAAGGCCTCAGTAAAAGCCGCAATTAAAGCGTCCTCGTTCCAGGAAGTTCTGGCTGCAAGGGTTCGGAACTCAACTGACATCTCAGCTACGGATCTGCGCCCCTGAGAGAAGGACCAGAGCTGCTTCCTGGTGTCCGCTAAGGATTCAGTAACACCAAAAGTCAGGGTAAACTCAGAAAGAAAATCAGCATATGAGCCGGTAAGGAAAGAGTCATTGTGGCTCTTGGCCTCAGCCCATCTTAAAGCTCTGCCTCTTAGAAGTCCAATCACATAAGAGATCTTAACGATGTCCAACGTAAAAGCTCCTGGTGAGCGCTCAAACGCCAAACGGCATTGTAACAGAAAACTCCGACAGTCCTCGAACTCACCACTATACGTGACTGCAGGTGGAGAGGAAGCCAGGCGGAAATGATTCATCTCCATATGCGCGGATCCAGGTGCAGCGGAGGCAAGCGGAATGGAAGGTTGGGATTCTGCTGGAGAAGGCTGTTGGGGAAGCCGATCATGGATCTGTTGAACTAAACTCTCCAAACGCTGATAGCGGGCATTGGCTGCGGTGAGTTGTTCCACGAGTTGAGGTATGACTTGTTCCTGCTGTGAAAGTCTGTGAGAGAAACTGGTCAGTGCTGCGTCTGCGGGGTTAATATTCTGGCCGGAAGATTCTGTCATGATTGGGGGAAGGTAACTAACCCAAGACATGCAGAACACAACACTGACCAAAAATGGATGAAAAAATGATTTATTTAAAGGGGAAACTGAAGATGCACAGACAATTCTGTGGTTGAAACTGCAACAATCAGCTCAGCGTCTGGAGGAGGGAGAACACGGGTGAGCAAAGGTTCTGGTGTCACAATCCTTTGTAGGCAGGCAGAGGTGTTCAGCAGACTTACTGTGGGGGGGGGGTGTATGTGTTGGCAGGAGGAGGGAGAGGTAGAGAGCCGGGGAAGCGCAGGAGAGGGAGCAGAGGTGGAGAGAAGCGGGGCGTCCTGGTGGATGGGGCACTGGGTGAGATGAGAGGTGGGTTATGGCGGTGGTGATATGGTCCGTGTGCTGAAGATCCAAAATCCTGGTAGAGGTCAGAATCCGAGGAGGTCGACAGGAATCCTGAGGAAGGGTAAATCCAATATAAGCGCAAAACACTACGAAAAACATTTATCCTAAGAACACTAGAGATCACACGAGTGGCTGGTTACTACCAAAACAGAGGCAATCTTCCAGCGTCGAAGTGTGTCCACCATCCACCTTAAATAGGAAGGCACCCCGCTGATTGCTGATCAGGAACAGCTGGGCCACTCCCTCTTCTGGCAAGAGACTCACAGATGGTTATGAGAACAGGAGTACTCACCCCGGCTCATGACAGATGTACCGCGCTGCTGCGGGCCGGCTCCGGTCCAGGTTTCAGCTCCTGTGCCCCGCTGAGAAGGTTTGATACACCACCATCCTCTGCTGAGACCGTGGCGCGCTGCTGCGCCCTGATTGTTCATTCTGTTATTGTTACCGGTACTTGTCTTGTGAAATGCTTGGTCTCAGATTTTGTAAGAAAAATAATAAAATTTCCCCCCCAAAATGTGACTTATATATGTTTTGTTCTTCTTCATTATACATTTTATGGCTGGTGCGACATATACTCCGGAGCGACTTGTACTCCAGAAAATACGGTACTCAATTCCTGAAATGGGGAAAATTCCGGACAGCAGCTTTAACAGTCATAGACTCACCCATCTCGACTCACGACTGAGAAGGCTGTTGTTGTTTTAGCGTCCAGGAAACAGCAGAGAACATGCTGACTAGTAGAAGCTAACTGTTGGAATTAACAACGCCACCACAGGGCAGAAGCTCCTCCAGGCAGGAAATTTACTTAAAGCCAGGTTATTTTGGATAGCTTTTTCTGCTTGACAAATCAAATCATTTTTGGGTTCTGATATTAAAAGTTGATTGCTTATCTAAAACATTTAGGTCAGACAATAATGAAAAGCATACTAAGGAGAACGTACTCTTCCATGGTACTGTATGCTACTTTGACTTTTGTTCTGTAATTTGTAACTATTCTTGCAGACAACCCAAAAACATTTTTTTAATTTATATTTAAAATTTGCATCTCTCAATATTTGGAATTTCTAAATCTTACAATATTAAAAACACAAATATTTTAGCATCCCTCACACAGCGGAAAAGAAACAGAGATTAATGAAGATGGTGTTAACTTTTAACATCCCAATGTTAATGAGACTGATGGGACAGCCAATTAAGTAGAGTGAGACATATGAATATGAAATAATAAAATAAATTTGAATGATCGCATTAACATTTCATCTATCATTGTCCATCTCATTAAGCCACAAATAAACTGGCTCATCACTCCTGCATGAAAATATTTGACTTGGATTGATGGCATGGAATATTTTACTCTTGTGTTTCAATAGCAGGGAATGAACTGCACTCAGAAATTATTCCTATGCAATTTCAGTGCAGCCATATTTTTTCTGCAAATAACAATTTTAAAATGTGAAAATTTACAATGATCAGAAACATTCTCTTAAATACTGAATATAATTTTTGCAAAGGAAGTAATACCTGGATGGGCTTTGTGAGATCATTTCCATCTGATGGATTTTTGTTAAAGATTTATTTTATGTTCTTCATCAATTTTCCAAAAAGCACAACAATAAATATATTTGAAAGGAATATTAAATGGTGGTAATAACAGAGAAACTGGATAAAGGCGTTGAGGACATGAAAGTCGGTGCCTGAGTGCTTATTATGGAACTTTGCAGTCCAGCCACAAGGCTGTGGTACAATAAAAGAGAGCTGTAATTCATTAGTGGCAGCATGGTTGGGTTAAGGAGGCTGTCTATCAACGCAGACACAGAGTAGTTAGGATGCTGGCATGTGGTTGCCTGCTTTAGGTGGGTGGGGAGGAGTGTGTGCATCAATCTCTGTTGTAATTCAATGCTAAAATGGATTAGCCACATTCATGCTAGCATTGAATTAACAAACAGAACAAAAACATTCTACTTTTCTGTTTGTTTTTAAAACAACTTTTCAGAGTGCTGCTCTGCATGACTGGAGTCCAAGAGAATCTCTGACATGAGAACCTCATTTGTGGGTGAACATCAGCAATATTGGGGCCTTGAACTTGGGTATTGGAGATAAAAGGTCTCTCTGACTTTAAGATATAACGCTTTCAATGTCAAAGTTTTCTAGCTCACTCTCCCACTAAAAGGCCATTTTTGAGCTTTTGGTGTTTGCCTCTTTCTCTCGGTAAGTCACACAGCTTTTTGTGCATGCAAAAATTCTGCCATACAGAGCCCAGAGTCTGCATCGGCAGCAGGTATTGTTCTTTTCCCACAGAGGACACAATTTTAAAATAGTCTGAAATAGCTTGTTTTATAGGTTCACTTCACAGACTTGAAAATATCCCCCATCAAACAAAAATCATAACCAAATGCCACACTAGATGTCATTTTCTATCAAGCTCCTGCCAAATCAAAGCGTAACAGCCTTTTACGTGGCCTTAGAAAGACATTTGGCCATTCTCAAGTGAGGCTCTGTGTTACAAAAACACCCAGCTGGATTCCTGAAAGCCTTCTGTTCAGAATCGTAGAGTGGCAACTGTGAGTCCAAATGTAGCCAAGACTAAATTGCACTGCTACCATCTTAAAACAGCCCCAGTCTTCTAAAATTCATTGTGGTTCATGTTGTACTAGAATATTTGGGGTTGTTTACAACTTGAATAAATATCAAAAGCAGCAGCAAAGTGTAGCACTTGCAGTGCCTCCTGGGAACAGGTTCAGGAGCTTTTTCTCTCAAGAATTTTTCCTGATAATTTATTTCAATGCTAACACAAAGCTAGCCTCACCACCCTACCATCAACTTAGCTAACCAAAACATTAGCAAACTAAAATAACAAATACTTCAAAATTCTCGACAGTGTCTGATACGTAATGTACAAAAACTTCTTTGGTCACTGGAAGATATAATTAAACTGTTTAGGTGTTGTTGGTGTGGCGGTTAGCATAGCTGCACTCCAAGCTAGCCTGAACCGAGTTTGGTTCCCAGCCAGTGCAGGCATTTTTTATGAGAAAAGCTGTTCTTGTTTTCAGGGTTTTACTTTTACCATTGGGTGTGTTATTGGGATTTTATAATGTAATTTATACTTAATCTTGGTAATCTCACAACATCATTACAGACAACATTATGGGGACCCCCTTGGGGTTACAGACCCCAGCCAAAACAACAGGCTATATTCGGCTCTCTTTGACTAACATGCTGGACGATCTATGGTTAAAAGATTAAACGGCATGCTTACTCTCAGAGGGGATGAATAAAATAAAGTTTTTGAAAATGTATTCTGTCATTTCCAGTTATTGTTTTAGAAAGGAGAAGAAGGGAAAAAGAGAATTAAATTGAAATTGGATTTGGAATGAAAAAAATAATATTCTGAGATTTTATGTTTAGGCTATTTTGCTCAGCCCTAATGGACAGATAGGCTAGGCCTATTCCCCAGGGGTCTCATTTATCAAACGTTGCGTAGAATCCTTATTAAAACCGTACTTAAGCTCAGCAAAAAAATGTACTTACGCCAAGTAGGTTTGTGATCTATCAAACATGGAGTACGCACAACTGCACGCAATCTCTGCTTCATAAATCGGAGACTAACGAGAATGTTTCTCAGCTGCATTTTCAACACATTCCCACTCCCAGCGCGTCAAAAACAAACGCTTGGTCAGCCACCCTCCACGTCAGACCCCTGACACCAAAAGTGCCCTTTTTTGTCACTTAAGTGCATAAATGGGGTTTTCCCTTTTCTGTCTGCAGATCCCAATGCAGCGTAAAACTGACGCGATGGGATGTCCGCAGCCAGGGACGCGCTGGGAGTGAGAATGTGTTGGCATTTCAGTCACATCTCGCCCTCACCACGCCCACTTACTGCCATAAATAGTCAATGCAAAGTGCCATTTGGATCTCATGCATATACATAAGCCGGCTGTTGCAGCGCTCCGCCAATGACATGGTGACTGTAGATCAAGGCAGGCCAAGGAAGCGCAATTTCACAGAAGCAGAAATTGAGGTACCTGTGGGTGAGGTGGAGAATTGAAAGGAAGTGCTTTTACAAAACAAATAAGAGAAAATCCACGGAGTGGCACAGCGTTGCTGAAGCCATCAATGCTGTGAATTCTTCAGAGAGATCTGTGGCGGATATTAAAAAAATGGCCCCATCAGGATTCCATCCCCAGACTCCCAGGTGTAATTCACGTGCGCTAACCAGTCAGCCAAACAGAGATCTCCCCTGTACAAGTAGCCAGGGCGCATGGTCAATTGGGTCACAGTGACAGGACCACACTGTCACAGACGCATGACATTCTGTCTCAATCTGTCCCCCTGCTGATATTCTGCATTCTATATTCTGCGCTTCAGGCTGTGTGTGTGTGCGTGTGTGAGTGTGCGCACATGTGTGTGTATGCGCACGTGTGTGTGTGCGTGTATGTGTGTGGGGGGTCTTGTTCCGTGTGAAAACGAAGCAGTACAAGTGATAATGCTGCAGGATTTCATAATTGTATCCTTCTCAGCAGCAGCACTGCAGGTGCTCTCCATGTCCAAAATGTATGTAAGCCAGGCCCTTAGTCAACTTAAAGTTGCACACATTTTTCTGCTAGGGTTTCTTTCATAAATCCCAGTTTGCGGAAAGTTGCTTACGCAGTTTTCCGACCCCATTTTGTGCGTAAGCAAGTTTGATAAATGAGGCCCCTGATCTTTAAGACTCTAACTTATTTCCTTTTTTTATCCAGAAGATTCATGACTGAAGTACATAGAGGTTTAAATCCATTCACCTTTGAATACAATCAGAAAATATTCAATATTAACCTAAAGGAAGCGGATACATCAAATTTCAAAATAAAAGCACAGAAAAGGAACTGAAGATTTGAGCTGAGTTGAGGGAGGATGTATTTTTGGAACATAGAAATTTTCCAGGATATTGAAATTATCAACAGGTAAAAACTTGAATAGTAGGATAAATAAAAGTGGATGAATTCTTAATCAGATAATATAAATCTTAAGCAAACTGCAGATGGTTGCTTTAGATATATTTAATTTATTTTAAATGCCACATGCTTATTAGACTCATAAATTGATTTATTTCAATGGGTTAATTAAATGTAATATTTACCCTTTTATTAATTACAGTGTTTTAAATGGTATTTTTATTTTATGAAGTCTGCAGTGAGGTTCAACTCCATCCATCCATCCGTTTTCTTCCTCTTATCCAAGGGCGGGTCATAGGATAGCAGGTCCAGGAGGGATGGAGTCATCGCTCTCCACAGCTGATGATCCCAAGACATTCGCCAAAGAGCATTTATAATCCTACCTGCAGTTATGGATCTTATCACGGGTCTCACTGCAGTGGGATTGCCTTGAAAACGACCTGAGGGAAGTGACATCCTAATCAGATGTTTGGAACCACCTCAGCTGACTCTTTTTGATGTGGAGGAGCAGGAACACCACCTACTTCCTAATGTGTCATTTTACATAGCAGTGTAATATGGGCGCAAACTTTTTTCAGTCAAGAATATCAACTTTTCATTAGACAAATAGGATACTTTTCAGAAATCCGTTTATTAATATATTTTATGTTGTTATTTTAAAATTGAAGGTAACAAAAAATTCTAATAAGAAAATTTTATCCTTTTTTATTTTATTTTTATTTTTTAACATGTGAAGCTTCATAAGATAAAACAAGATTGGGCACATGCGTTTCATTTTGGTTTTATTTTGGGATTTCCTTCCGGAAATTGGATCCGCAATTGTGCAGGCTTTGAGTCTGTGTCGCGCGACACCACGCGCGCGCAGCTGGCAGCTGCTGCTGCTTTCATTTGTTCCTCGTGCTGGAGACGACGGAGCAGCCGCCTTCTCCTCTTCCTCCACACACGGGGACCCTATAGCTGTTCCTACGCAAGTTTTGCGCGTAACAAAGTGCTGCTTGATTTTGAAGAGCTCATTTTGCGCCGGTTTTAATGTGTTTCATGTGTTTACGCTCAACTGTGAGGTAGACTTGTTTTGCGTGATTTTCTTTTTTTTTTCCCAGCAGCGTCGGCGTGCGGTTTTAATCCCGTGGATGCGACCGGGGTCGATGTCTGAGCCCCGCAGGATCAACCTGTCGTAGGGCATCATGGTTTCTGTCATTCTCGGTAACTGGAGGAGGATTATTTCCTCTCAGATGCTGCTGTTGGTGCCCCTTTTCTACCTTTTCTACCCAACTGTAGCGGCTCCTTCTGTGACTACCGAGCAGCTGGACATGGGGGTGGTAAGTTTTGGATGCTTTATTTCTTCTCACACACCGGCTTTGAAACTTTCCCTTCCTCTGAGCAGTTAAAAAATCCTCCAGCAGCATTTGACTTCCTTCTCCTGTACGTCCAGCACAAGTGCTGTCTTCTTCTAATACTTGCTCTGAATTTTAACAGCGCTCTGCAGTCCAATTCACCAGGCAGAGAGGCGGTATGACATATATACAGCATCATTAAAGATTAAAATATGTTTGGGACCTTTTTCCTGAGCACAGTCAGCTCATTAGAAATAATCTTCATCAAGTTGACTTCAGGAAGCCAATCGGAGGAGATTTGGTTTGTCTTTGGGGGATATTCTGAAAGTCTACATAAATCAGCCTGAATACTGTTTATTTGTGAGAATATCCAGATAATTTCCACTCAAATCCAAGGATCCAGCGCTGTAGCATTTTACAAACCTGAATAGGTTCTTATAAAAGGACAGCAGAACTGTTTGAGCTTTGATCCAAAGCTCATAGCTGATTTATTGGTGATGCAGTTTCTAATGTCTGGTATTCAACAGCATTTTGTCCAGAAGCTTTACACAACCATTAGATACTTGGGACTTCATATGCAAGGTTTATTTTTGCAGAAATCAGTGAAATAATTCCTTCATGGCTTCCAAATGCAGATTATTTTCATAAACTCCTCCCAGCTAGACTCATTTCTCTTCAGTTGCACTTCTCAGGGTAATATTGATTTCTGCCGCTGCCTTCCCCAATATAAGTTTCTCTTTCTTGCTTTCATCTCAAACTGTTCTCTCTGATGCCTACACATTGGGATCAAATGTTGTGAGTTTCTGTATCTATACTTGATATTTCCTTCAGGTAATCTTTGCTTTTAAGTTTTATTTTCTGCTGTTTTTAGTCACCGCCTCAGATCTTCTGCTGCATCTTGTAAATTTATTTACATCACCAGTTTAATCATGGGTGAATAAGACTCAGCCAATTATAAATTAGGTAGACTGTGTACAGTAAAGGGGGTTATGTAATGGGATGGACGCACACAGTACATCATATAAGCTCAATGTATTCTCACAGTGGAGGATCCTCGCTCTTACAGCTGAGCCAAGACAAGAGACCTGACATCAAGATGCGATCTGAAGCACTTCTGCTCTTAACTGTTTTTTTGGTTTTTCGTGAGTTTGATCACATCTGATATGATTATTTTAATGCAGCTTTGCTCACAAGCACCCAAAGCCTTGTGGGTTGTTATTACCCAAACAGCTACTTTGGCCAAGATCTAAAGATGTGTTTCCACTCTTGAGCATAAAGTCCCAATCTCACTGCTGTAGTTGGGAAACAAGCACAGATTCTGGTTTCGAGAGTCATCACCAATTTGAGATTCCTCCACATCTCTGACCTTATACCGATTCCAATTAATATAAAAGATTTCACATTGGGATTTAAAATTTGAAGGTAAACACTTCCACTCAGGAAAGTTTTGTATTTCGTTACTTGTAGAGATGGACCCAAAAATGGTCTTTTTGAGTAGAATTGGCAAATTTTCATCATAATCACTGATCAGCCAATATGTTGCTTATGAAAACCATCGTTCAAGTTCCCATCTGCTAAGAATTTCAAACAGCAATAAAAGAAAAAAATCTGACATTTTTCCTGGTTTTGATCTCACCATCACTAATCTCACAGCAGTAATTGATGCTAGCAATAAGAGATCTTCCCTAATGAAATGTTTGTTTTCAGAATCACAGCTGGCACCTTTTCTGCCACAATTCCCAATATGGCACACCTACATACAACATTTCAGTGTGTTTGATAATATAGTGTAGGGTTTTTATGTTGAAAAACAAGGCAGTTTTTAGTGTTCTTGGCTAATTCTTAACTTCAAAGCGGCTCAATGACACCAAGATTCTGTGAAAATAAGGTCAAACAAACAGGTCAAAATTTGATAACCCAGCCCAAACCACTTTCTCACTAGCTTTGCTTTCTCCTCTCGGATAGCTTCCCACGCACACATGCACACACGTGCATGCACACACACACACACACACACACGGTGCATTAAGCAAAAAATAAATAAAAAATGATGGCTCTGCCAGCCCACAGAGTACAGGCTGCATTTACAGACTACAGCTCCTTCGCCTAAATGAACAAAATAAAGAGTCAAAACACAAAAAGTAAACATCTCCTTAAATAAAATTTGCAAACATATCAAAACATTCATTCTGTTACACTCGGCCACCAAGGCTTTAAACCGGGGAAGGCTGTTGTTGATTTAGTGTCCAGGAGAGAGTAGAGCACATCTCAGCTAGTAAAGGTTAATGTTAGGATTAGCAGTTCCACAGCATGTCAGAACAGGTTCAGACTTGTGTTATTGTTGCGCAATAAAACATCAGCGTTGCATTATTCTACCCATGTAACTAGATCAAAGGGAGGTGGTTGAAGAGTTGCTTTGCTCTTAGCCAATCAGAGGTGAGATGTTGGCATATCATTAATATTAATACTCAAAATCCCGCTGATTCCTGACTAACTTCTACTTTCTGAAACAATTGAGCAAAAACGCACAAGACATTCATTCACACTGGAGTCCATAGCAGGTTTATTAACGAGTGCTAGTATGCCTGCTCTAAAAATAATCAAAGCTCTTTTACAGTGTAGAAAAATGTGCTTATCTTCTGAAATGGCAGCAGGTTACAGGTATCTGTAATAGGAAACACAACAATGAACCTCTGTAGGTTTGTGGAGGAGCTATTTTTACAAACGGAATCCAGCTGAAATGGAATTACAGTATATCTTCCTTTAAAGCCAGATTATACCTCTTTAATCTTTTCATCCCTTTTTACATATTCTTTTTATTGTAACTGCACAAATAATAACTCGCTGAACTGTCTGCATTAATACTTACAAATTCTGATCCATCGAAAACAAATATTTGTGTTCTCATCAGCAGAGTGTCTGAATCACATTTTGGAAATTAAATTTTTGCAGTGTGTGTTTGAAACAGACTAAGGATTATAAGACTTTGCAACTATTAGTATCTTTTAATTGCTGTTTACTTTCAGGGCAACAGCAGTTTTATTTGAGAACTCTTGCACAAGGTTCTTTGCAGAATTACACAAACAGTGGCAGACAAACGCAGCAGTGTCTCCAGATGAAAAGCTGTTACCCTAGCAGAGAAAATGATAGTTAAAGTAGAAGCTTTCATGCACTTTTACTGTGTGATGCACTCAGCCCCTGTGCAGCTGTACATCTGAGGGGCTTTAGCCTTGTTGTGAAACTGGATCTGGTGCTTTGCCCTGCTCCATTTGCCTGTAGACACACAGCAACACAAGTCCAGTGAAAATGACCACATTTGTTTTATGGATCTGCAGTATTTCTGCCTCCAGGTGGAGGTCATCCACTGCATTAAAAAGAAATGACCATTTTTTTAAATGTGAACGCACACTACCTGCTTTATTTTGTGAGGAAACCCTTTTGATCTGTTTATAATTGGCGTGTGCAACATCTACTGAAGCTCATGAGGTTTGATTGCAATCAGCTTTTGATCTACCTAAAAAAAGGCTCCAGACAAGTTTTTTTTATTTAACTGCTACATTTGAAATGGCAGCTTTTTTAAAAAAATTATTATTATTTTTTTAAGATGCACAGATTCTTTTACAACTCGTGGTAGATTTGCCTTGAACTGTACCAAAGTTCCTGTAATGTATGTACCTAACCCTAACTTGAAAGTAATGGTTAAATATTTACATGGATTATGTTATTGCTAGCATACATTGACACTTATTCAATCAACCAATCAACCAATCAATCAACCAATCAACCAATCAATCAATCAATCAATCAATCAATCAATCAATTTATTAAAGACACAAGAAGGTCCATAACAGATAGAAAAAAAAGTAAAATAGGTAAAATACATGCAAGCTATTTTAGGCCCACATAAAGCTTAAAACGCCAATAATTCAACATGTTAGAATTATTGGCGGTACATTCAGAAATAGGGAAATGAAGTCACATTTTCTTATATTGCTGCATTGCTGCGTTCACAGACTAACCCCTATTTGACACTAGAAGCATCAGCAGAGCAGGACAACAGCGGAACGGTTTACGTACGACTTTCACTGCGTGCTATTACACCGGTAGAATCTCGGCTGCGGAGCGGCGTCTGTGCCGTGCTCCTTGCTGCACTCGCAAGATCACAAAATCCCTCAAGTTTATGCCATCTGCCATTAAACCATAAAGAAGAAAATTGATATCGCTGCTTGATGTCATATATGTTGTTGATGATGTAACAAGTGAATTTCCCCTGTGTGGGGTCTATTCTATTCTATTCTATTCTATTCTATTCTATTCTATGTTGTTCCTCATCACTGCCAGGATTAAAGCCATAAAAACACACAGCTGCACTTCTCGAACAATACTGGGAGTAAATAAGCCGTTAGGTCACATTTTGATGTAATCTACATATATGAAATTGCATCGCTGCAAAAGTCTTTTATTTTGAAAATTACTGGGGCTTTTATACTGAAACCGTAAGTGATTTCCTGTCTAACCCTATGTTAACTGCAGGAATTGTCGTGTCCCGGAAGCGGCTCATGGCAAAAATAGAACCTGACAATATCAGTGGTGCAGCATGTCGCTTCTAGGATGCGCCTGAAAATGTGTGCATCGCAACTGGTTTGAATCACCCCCATAGGCTATAATGGATTCTAGTTTGAAGCAGTGACGTTCTGCTGCCGTCCATATCACTGATGCTTCCAGTGTGAAGTAGGGGTTAGAATTACCTCCAGCTCTAACTGGAGCGCTCCAGTATGCCGTCTCAGCTGATTTAGTTCAAAAAGCCAAACTTACAGTCCGTGTTTACTTTCAGTTTAGATATAGTTGCCGGCCAGAACTCGGCAGTAACTCCCCATGTGATCATCCCCTGGCCAAGGCGCAATCGTCATTTATGAGACAGACAATTACCACAATATAATTACCAAGCGAGGCGAAAAGAGCAACGCCATCCTGGCATGGCATGTTTATAAGACACACAGTTTCGGTAATATTACACAGATTTGCCGGCACAGTGTGACTTGTAAAAAAGGCCCTAAGAACAGATTCTCTTCAGATAAAGATTAGCTCATAAACATTTATGTCTGTCATACCGAAACTAGTCAGATTCCCATCTCTTGCCTGTTTTTATGGTTTTTATGTTTATATTTTAGTCTTTTCTTTTAAATAAACCTGATTCGATATAAATAAACTTGATTAATATTTGTCTCCCAAACAAGCTACTTGCAGCATGTCAGACAGATATATGGAATGAGGCCTGGGTGCTATCCAAGTTTTAATACCGTCTAGCTTCCTCCTCATTTTATTACCGGGACTAATTTAAAAAATGATGACGTAAACCTCAAGTGGAATTACCAAACTGTAGGTTTGGACCTTCACCGTTCATAAACTGAATAAACACTATTACTAAAACAATAACAACATAACACACATCATATCAACAACTTAAAAACGCAGCTTATAAAACAATGTTTTGCCTGAAATCCATCATGTTTAACTTTTCCGGGTTCAATATAGGACGTTGTGGACCGACGGCTGAAAACCCACTTCGATGAGCTTGTGGCACTGACACACGGGTACTTTGGGGATAGCCGTGTCATCTGGGGAAGGCTGGCTGCACATTTCCACCAGAAAAGTGCGCTGTCATCTCTTTTAATAACAGGCTCCAGACAGAAGTCTGATATTTCAGCTACGGCTGGCTCCTCTGCCTTGCCGCCGGGGCGTGCGCCTTTCGCTGTCATTTTTTGTTTGCACAAACAATCTCATCCGTGTTTAGCAGCTCTCCTTTTAAATCTGGGAGTTTAAATAATCCCAAACTGTAGAAGTTGTGTTCTTTTTAGATACCAGGTCAGCTGGTGCACGTGCTGCCATTTTTCTCTCGGCGCGCCGTCGCGTGATGACTTCGCGTTAATTAACTTTATGGAATGTCTCTAAAATTTGGACAAAACATTAAAAAAAAAAAAAATTCAACCACACACCTGTTTTATACATTACATGACCTTTATTGATCTTTCTTATTTATTTTCATTGTTTTAATCCTCGTCTCGTATATGCAGTTTTTTTCATGACTGTATTGGAACTGACACGTTGCTATTTTTTAACACCGGTAATACCGTACTACTGCCCAAGCCTATATGGGATATGAAAACACACATAAATGACAATATGGCAATGTGAATAAGGTACAATAAACTCAATATTAAATGGAAATATAAAGGTGTGAATACATTTTACAAGTAAGGCCAATTTAAAAATGAATACAAAATCTCCCTCCCTCAGCTCCCTGAGGGAGGGAGCTGAGCCAGAAAGCCAGGCTCTCGATTTACCGGTCGATCTACGTCCCAATCCTCACCTATGGTCATGAGCTTTGGGTAATGACCGAAAGAACGAGATCGCGGATACAAGCGGCCGAAATGAGTTTCCTCCGTAGGGTGGCCGGGCTCAGCCTTAGAGATAGGGTGAGGAGCTCGGACATTCGGGAGGGACTCGGAGTAGAACCGCTGCTCCTCCGGATCGAAAGGAGCCAGTTGAGGTGGTTTGGGCATCTGGTCAGGATGCCTCCTGGACGCCTCCCCGGGGAGGTGTTTCGGGCATGTCCTGCCGGCAGAAGGCCCCCGGGTCGACCCAGGACACGTTGGAGAGGTTACATCTCCAATCTGGTCCAGGAACGCCTTGGGGTCCTGCCGGAGGAGCTGGTGGACAAGGCCGGGGAGAGGACGGCCTGGAGCTCCCTAGTTGGGATGCTGCCCCCGCGACCCGGACCCGGATAAGCGGAGGAAGACGAGAGAATACAAAATCTTTGTAGTGCTCGTTTTTGATACTCGGAACCTATTTAATCTGGTCAGAATGAAAAATTTAATTGACAAAGTGATTTTTTCTGTTGATAGTTTTATTTCATTGACTTTTTCCTTCAGGACTTTGTTTAGCTTCACCAAGCCTCATTCTAATTTTGATTAAAGTTGCCGTTTTTCCCTCAGTAGTAGCTAAAACCTTTTTGATTTATTCTACCTAAAAGGACGTCTATTCATCCATTTACTTGTAAGTGTCCTGATCAAGGTTGTAGCTGGTGTATTAACTAAGCTGCATCTTGGATGCTTTAATTGTTCATCACACCGAGAGAAACTTGTTGCTATGTATTATTTATTATGTGTTCATTAAACACGATCAAATTAGCTATTTTCTTACTTGTGTGTGTTTTTTTTATCCTGATGCAGCTTCTGTCAGAAACAGAATTTGTGTGTATTTTCTAGAAGCTGCTTCTGGATGCATCTCTAACTGATTGTTTAGAGCAGCCACTGTCAGCCATTTTGCTGGCTCAATGCAACACATCCATCTCTGATGGGATCCACGGCTGCTGCATGGACCACTGGCTCTATTGAGACAGAGATTGGCTGGTTTGAAGAAAACATGAATTCCCCTGAAATGCAGCCTGGTGTGTTTCTCACTGGACCAATACGCGCTGTAAAAAAAAAAAAAACAGGTGGGTGCAGTTGAAAAGTAGCTTCTCTGGTTCACCCTAAAAAAAAACAATGTAGAAATCTCCTGAGCCCAGAAACTACAAAGATACAAAAGTGCCTTTTAAGTTTATTGTTTTGAAGCTAGCTGTTTTTTTTTTTTTTTTTTTTCACAAGTAACCTTGTGGAAAGGTCTTTGGCTGCAAGTCCAACATGGGTCTCTTGTGTTTCTGGTTTCCTTGGGTGCTCAGAAACGGTTTGAAATAACGGCTCTATCATTGGTTCTCAGGAGAAGCTATAACAAAGTCCCTGCGGAAGTTTCAGGAAGAGAATTCTGCTACTTTAGTGTCTAGATGTGACTCAGACCAGGATATCTGGGGGTGGTAAAAGTAAACTTTACAGCTGTGAGCTTTTCAGTAGCAACTGTCCTGTGTGTGTGTGTGTGTGTGTGTGTGTGTGTGTGTGTGTGTGTGTGTGTGTGTGTGTGTGTGTGTGTGTCAATAGTTGAAGCTATCAATAAGGCCCCTTTCTAAAGGAAATAAATAAGCTAAGTGGAAAACCCTAAGAAGGATATTTCTAATATGATTTCTAGATACCTAATAGATTATATATCTTAGATCATTGTTTAGGGTGCACTGTGGCCCAGTTGGTGGCACTGGTGCATCACAGCCAGAAGGTCACTGGTTCGAGTCCCAGGTGCAGCATATCTGTCTGGGGCTAGTGTGTTCTGTGTGGGTTCTCAAGTGCTCTGGTTTCTTCCCACAGACCAAAGACATACGTGTTTGCTTAACTGGTGAGTGTGTGGCAGGTTGTTTGTCCCTGTGGACAGGCGAGCTGTCTAGGGGTCCCCCGCCTCTCACATGATACCTGCTGGATAAGACATTATCTCACCCTGATCCTAGTGAGGAAAAGCACTTCAGAAAATGAGAGGTATAGAAATTATTACATACAGCAAAGCATTTAAGATATGACTTTTTGATATACTGTATTTGTAATAAAAAACAAAGTTATTACATTTCCATTTTGCGATGCAACTATCCAGCTTCAACTTTCTCTGACTAGATCGGATTTGCAGTTTGAAGCTCTTGGGGGAATTGAGTCATAGCGACTAAAATTTAATGTGCTCTGTGTTTTCTGCTTATCATATTATGTTCCTCTTGAGGAGTTTTTCTGCACTGAAATGTAACAGCAAGATTCCCAGAGGAGCGATTCATCACAGAGCTCTCCTGTAGAGAGGAAGGTCTAAGATGACCAGATCAGCCGCTGATACTCAAACACCTGTGGAGTCAAAAGAAGGAGAGAAGAAAAAAATACACGTATCGTGGATATTAATCACATTTTAACACAAAGACTATTCTGGGTTGAATCATGTATTAAAACATTTTTATTTTCTGCTGGTCTAATGTAATGCTGCCCTCTAAAACAGCATCAACTTGATGCCTAATACGTATTTATTAATTTTATTTAACACTTTGTGAGCTTTGAAGGTCAGAGTGACATTTTATTTATCAGAAAACTTTACAAAGCCTTGAAGATTTTGTTTAGAGGAATGAGAAATCTTTCAGTCAGTGTTTGTTTCCCACCATCAGGACGTGGTTTTTGTGCTTAAATGTTGGTTAACCGTAAACTAAGCAGCGAAGGTCGTTTTTAGCAGTTGCGGACGACAATTTCACATTTTTGGGGAGTTGAAGTAATGACATTAATTAAAATTTCATCGTTGTGATTTACATCTGATGTTCTTTGCCATGGTTATAGTAATTGTTGAATCAGCTTGTTTTATGAGAGCCTCATTTTCTACCATTGAGATCCCTTAAGCCAATTTTAGAGAATGTGATTTTCTCTCTTCATGCAAAAAAAAAAAAAAACTTTTTTTGAGGCTGAATATTAAGACAATCTTTGGTCCAGAGCTTTAATTAAGGTTTTTTTTTTCATTCAAAGACATCCTTCAAAATATTTTCTGGACTAATCATATACAGTGGTCACTGCAGCAGATGTTTTTATTCTCATATTCTTTAAAGGAGCTTGGCTCCATTCTGACTCGTTTGCTGTTTACGAACACACACGCGCACACACACACACATGCGCGCACACACACACACACACACACACACACACATGCGCGCACGCACACACACACACACACACACACACACACACACACACACACACACACACACACACACCCTGAAGCGCAGAATACGGAATGCAGAATATCAGCAGGGGGACAGATTGAGACTGAATATCATGCGTCTGTGACAGTGTGTGTCCTGTCATTGTGACAAGATTGATCATGTGCCCTGGCTACTTGGACAAGGGAGATTCCTGTTTGGCTGACTGGTTAGCGTGTGTGACTTTCACTTGGGGGGTCTTGAGATCGACTACTGTTTGGATCATTTTTTTTATATCCGCCACAGAAACTCAGCATTAAGCGCTTCGTGATTTTTATCTTGAGAGGCGCTATAGAAATTACATTTTCTTCTTCTTCTTTACGGCTTCAGCAATGCTGTGCCACTCCGTGGATTTTCTTATTTGTTTTGCAAAAGCACTTCTTTTCATTTCTCCACCTCAACTTCTGCTTGTGAAATAGCGCCTCCTTGATCTGCCTTGATCTACAGTTGCCTTTTGTCATTGGCGGAGCGCTGCAACAGCCGGCTTTTGTATATGTATGAGATCCAAAATGCACTTTGCATTGACTATTTATGACAGTAAGTGGGTGTGGTGAGGGCGAGATGTGACTAAAAAGCAGCTGAGAACATTTGTACATTGTAGTTTCCGATTTATGAAGCGGAGGTTGCGTGCAGCTGTGCGTACTCCATATATGATAGATCACAAATCTACTTGGCGTAAGTACATTTTCTTTTGCTGAGCTTAAGTACGGTTTTAGTAAGGATTCTACGCAATGTTTGATAAATGAGACCCCTGAACTGTATTGGATTGTTTACTATGTGAAGTGCCTTGAGACGACTTGTCGTGATTTGGCGATATATTAATAAACTTGAATTGAATTGAATTAAATATATTTACTGCACCTCTGTTTGCCCTCTCTAATTTTGAGTCGCCTTTTGTACCTGTCCTGTTTTAAGAGTACATTAAACCCTTTTCTAAACCTTTAAACATCACATTTAATAAACTCTTTGCATTCCTAACACCATCAGGGACAAGTCTAATGTGGACGTTCCCCTCAGAACCTCCTAGACCACGGAGGGGGATGTAACAAGCCTTGACAGAATACACAGCTTTTCCTCATCCACCACCCTTCAGTTTTTACAATTTGAATCCAATTAAAAGCGGTAATACTACCGCTTGCTTTATGTACTTTGCTGGCGGATGTTTGTGACAATAATTCTCCTGCTACAATTTGGTATTGCTTTTATAATTATAGACCTCACCCAGTAAGGTAAAATGACATTCCTTTTTTCCTTTGTTAAAATTTCCTCAATTTACAATTGTGCAGTCTGCCTAAATAAACAGGAGGCGTCTCAGAATTAAGGAGATTTTAGAGGCACCCTGCTTGAATCTGCTCTCGGGGTCTGCAGCTGTGTACTATTGTGGAATGTGCATGGATGGAGGTGGGGTTACATCAATTCTAAGAGTTATACTTCTCAGAAAAAACCTTATATTTCATAAATGACACCTCAGTAATTCAATTCAATTCAATTTTATTTATATAGTGCCAAATCACGACAAGAGTCGTCTCAAGGCACTTCACATAATAAACATTCCAATTCAGGTCAGTTCATTAAGCCAATCAGAAAAAATGTTTCCTATATAAGGAACCCAGCAAATTGCATCAAGTCACTGACTAGTGTCAGTGACTATACAGCAATCCTCATACTAAGCAAGCATGCAGTGACAGTGGAGAGGAAAACTCCCTTTTAACAGGAAGAAACCTCCAGAGGATCCTGGCTCAGTATAAGCAGTCATACACCATGACTCACTGGGGATCAAGAACACAGAGCAGACACACACACACACACACACACACACACACACACACACACACACACACACACACACACACACACACACACACACACACACACACACACACACACACACACACACACACACTCTCACACACACACACACTCTCACACACACACACACTCTCACACACACACACACACACACACACACACACACACACACACACACACACACAATAATGTGTCTATAGTTCTTTGTGATGTCTTAGTAAATATTCTATTTGGTGAAAGATAAACTTTATTGTATTTATCCTAGTGGATCTCTAATTAAATGGGTAAACTAGCAGTAACACGTCCAATGTCAAGGAAAGCAAAAAGTTATTATCAGGAGAGGGAGAATGTTTAAGTGGTTAGCAGCTGTGTGTTAGACAATGGCCCCCTCCATGAGGCCACCACAGCTCAGCAGAACATCGTTGTTGCTTCTTCTGGGGAGAAAAACACTTAGAGAGAAAATAAAGTTAACAGCTGAAATTGCAGAAAGTAATACAGTTAAAGAGCAGATAGTAGAAGAAAGTAGTAGAGTGTGGAAAGTGGTCAGTGTATCCTCCAGCAGTCTAAGCCTATAGCAGCATAACTACAGAGAAAACTGGATAATCTATCCTATTTAGATGGAGGCATGTTGGAGGCAGGGCAAGGGAGAGTCGTCATTACCGACTGTACACTCCACCTCCCTCTACTCCCCCACTTGTCCTGATTTAGGCTAACATCAGATTTTAACCATAGGCCCTATCAAATAAAAATTTTTAAGCCTATTCTTAAAAGTAGACAAAGTGTCTGCCTCACGGACTAAGGCTGGTTGCTGGTTCCACAGCAGAGAAGCCTGATAACTAAAAGATCTGCCTCCCATCCTACTTTTAGATATTCTGGGAACCACCAGTAAACCTGCAGTCTGAGAGCGAAGTGCTCGGTTAGGAACATATGGAACAATCAGATCACTGATGTATGATGGAGCTTGATTATTAAGAGCTTTATGTGTGAGAAGGAGGATCTTAAAATCTATTCTGAATTTAACAGGTAGCCAATGTAGGGAAGCCAAGACAGGAGAGATATGATCTCTCTTTTTAATTCTCATCAGAACTCTAGCTGCAGCAATTTGGACAAGCTGAAGACTTTTAACTACATTCTGTGGACTTCCTGAGAGTAATGAATTACAGTGATCCAGTCTTGACGTAATAAATGCATGAACTAGTTTTTCAGCATCACTCCTGGAAAGGATGCTTCTAATCTTAGCAATATTCCGAAGGTGGAAAAAGGAAATCCTACAAATCTGTTTAACCTGGGAATTGAAAGACATGTCCTGATCAAAGATAACACCAAGGTTCCTTACTTTGTTCTCGGAGATTAATGTAATGCCATTCAGGTCAGGCGACTGGCTAAGCAATTTCCTTTTCTGGATTTCTGGTCCCAAGATGAGAACTTCCATCTTGTCTTGATTTAAAAGCAAAACGTTTAGAGTCATCCAATGTTTTATGTCCTCAAGTCAAGCCTGTAATGTACCTGTTGGGGTTATTAGGAGCGAACAATTCGTAAGCTTTAACTTACTTTTGGATTCTTCAATAAATTCTGTAAATATGGAACTATTTACTGATTTATTAATTAATTAAGATATTCTTAGATATCTTCGGGGCACCACCCTTTAATTAGAAAGGGAAATGAATCCAAAACTCTTATCAGTCTTTCTTGAAGTTCGTAGAATCCTCGGAGCAGAGACTTCTCTTCGACACAACAAAGCTACTGGACACAAAAATCTGAATTTTATAACATTTAATTAACAATTTGTCAAATGAATAAACAGTGGAATAGATGAATAATAACCGTGTGATATGATTGAAGATGGATGTGTTTGCATGTGATGGAGGATGTATGAATGGGGTCCTTTGTTCTCACAAAGGAGTAGTGTGTGTGTGTGTGTGTGTGTGCGTGTGTATGGATTCAAAATGGAGTCTTGAATACAAGATGGCTGACCCCTTTGTCTGGCTAAAGTGTGGGTGGCAACTTGCACTTTAACTTCCAAAGCACTTAGAATCAGTAGTAACTTAACCTTAAATCACTCAAAACATTTCAAAAGATCATGAAACAACACAAAAGATTAATCACAAATTAATATCTTTAGTTTCAGCCTGGCCATGACAGAAACCATTTTAAGATACCAAACAATGATCAATAAGCAGTTTATTCTTTCAAAATGACCCGACTGACGTGTTTGGGACGAAAGAGGAAAGCACGAAGCTACTTTTTAAGCAATAGACGCGGTTTATTGCTTATTCGAGACTATAGAGGAAACGGGAGAAGGAAAGAATGAGAGAAAGAGATGAGTTTCTGATCACCAGAACAGTGAAGCGTCCCTCACTGTTTTGATTTGACGGTTCTCCGTGTTTCTCCGCAGTTTGGCGTCGTCCGTCGGTTTGATGCTTTCTCCGTTGTTTACCTCCACGAGTGTTTCTCCACGGGCTGGACAGAGACAGCAAAGTTTCTTTCTGTGCTGAGTTATAACTTACAGCGTGCTTGATGGAGTTGTTGCTTTCCTCCGCAGTTCTGTGTCCTCAAACATCAGCTGGAGGGGAGCAGAAACGAGCAGATCTGATGGGCTTGCAGTTTAGTTTCCAGCAGTTCCGTGGGCTCAACTTGGGCACTTAAGAGCTTCCGCGTGCTCAAGGGAGTCGGAGCGTTGACAAGCGTGTCCTTACCGCCAGGTATCCTGGGCAAAAGAACGAGGTTTCTTTGTCTCTGCTGAAGATTTATGGTCTTAGTTTGCGGGAAAAGCTCCACGGCTTCCCGCACATGCGCAGAACGTGTTTCTGGTACTAGGCGGTGACGTCATCACAATGCTTCCGTGTGCAAAGCATCATGGGAAATGAAGTTTCTTGGCGCTGATGTGATTATTTGCTTTTCAGAGCAATTTAAGCACAGTCATTTTGGAGAAAATCACTGCATAGTAATTTCCTCATGAGGTCAGACCCTCAACATTCCCCCTTTTGGTTTCGGGGATCGCGCCCAAAGCTCGATCGTCGGAAGCACAGATGGGTTTGTTCCTCATGAACGTAGGTCGACTTGATTGTCGGAAGCACAGGTGGGTTTGTCCCTTAGGACGTTGGTCTCCTTGGACGCCTTTGTCTTTGGTCTTTGTCTTGGATCCTGGCGCCTTTGGTCTTTGATCCTGGTCAGGCACAAAGAGGATAGGAAACGGGATAGTCCCCAACGCGCATAACGAGAAGAAGCCACTCACGCAGGTGGTACGCAATGATGATGTCGTCCATGCAAGAGGTAGTAGTGTAGAAGGAGGAAGGTCGGTGGGCGGTTAACTCCACGAGTGGACACAAAGGCATCTCACCGCCGGCCATACAGTTCAGTTTATGGAGCACGCGGTGATGTACGAGGTCCATAGTTCGCAAACGCGCATTGACCTATGTGGTCCCAAGATTCCCCCCTTTTTGGTCCAAAGGGTGGATCAGGACAGTCTTTGGGCTAAAACAAGGACCATAAAACTAAGAGGTACTACAATGTGCTGGTGTGTCAGACAGAGTCATTGACAGACTGAGCTGGGCCGGCACATAACCACTAGTCAATATGTGACCAAGTAAGAAACAAAAAAAAAACAAAACAGAAAACCCAAAAAAAAAAAACATGTAACATATAACATCCAAGAAAATTCATAGCAACCTTGAGGTCTCATAAAATACATTCTTAGGTCATACATTCAGTGTGTAGCTTATAAAGAATGTGACATAATGCAACACTCAGATAAAAATGTGAGGTAGACTAAATTGAGAACTACTCTTAGGTTTACAGAATAACAAAGAAAATGTTGCTCACCCCCTTTAGACAGGTGTGGTACATTCACGCTTGGAGTCTCCCCGAACGCGGTTACGAGGCACACCGTAGGTGAGCAAGTGCATCTTATCTTGGAGTTTATTAACACGCCTGTAGGCGGAATAAGCTATCACGGCCGTGATGAGCCATTCCATCCCCAGGGCGACCAATGTGCAGATTAAAGTCGTATAATCTGTGTCAATGTAGCGTCTTGGGCGTCAAAGTAAGTTCACGCGGGTTTTGTGTGAACTTAGCAAATTTGGTTCCTTCAATCAGTAATTGTTGGTCAATTTCTAAATCGAAGGCAAAGTTACAACCCTGGAAAGCGTCCATGATCTCAATCTCTGAGTCATGCTGTTCGAGGTTGAGGTGATGGAGTGTCAGGTTTCTAGTTCAAAGTGGAAATGCCTACCGTCCTTTCAAATACCAATGTTCAGCATCGACCTAAACCTATAGATGTGAGGTGTCACAATTATGGGAACGTTTAACAGGAAACCGAGTTGTAATTTTTTTTCAACGTGAATGGGAATTGCACTGCCTAGGCTGTACGCTAGGTGGATTTGTGAAAGGTGCACAGTAGAGGGGTAGCAGCTGTCAAGCTAACTTTGAGCAGGTCCAGTGGTACCAAGTACGGGGAAATACGACTTTCAACCAAGCTGTCCCGCGTGGAACTTACTTCCCTGAGCAGGTCCTGCATGAAATCTCTCACCACTCGTGTGTACACAATATCCTGATGTATGGTTTCAGACAAAGTCTTGATTGCACGTAGAGATTCATTAATCAGAGCCTAGTATAAGTACCAGAGTACTCTGTAAGGTTTTAGTAGGTACATCCTGTTAGCGGTCTAGGAGGAGTTTCTCTTGGTTAGTGAAAATGACAGCGGGGGGGCTTGGTTCTTTGTCAGTTAGTACATGTTAGTGGGTTAAACGTGCACTTTCCCCCCTTTCCATTTCCATGCATAGAACTATGTAGCGACTACGTCTACCTCCTGCGGGGAGTCTGGTCTCTGTACCCGCGGGGACGGTTTGACGTAGGGTTTGATTTGGTTTGCATGCACCCATTTGTAGACAGGCTCCTGTCTCGCTTTGGTGATGCGTAACCTGTATGCAACTGGAGAGAGTTTTGCCACGATCTCAAATGGTCCTGACCAGCAGGGCAGGAACTTCTTAGGTTTGCGTGCCGGTTGGGCGAACCGAAAGTAGAATACTTTGTCACCCACCTCGTATTCGCGGCTGGTTGTCTTTTGGTCGTAGTAGGCTTTAGCGCCTTCTACGTTGGTCTCCAGTTTCTTCTGAGCGTGCGCGAACGTAGCTCTGAGGTGTGTTTTCAAGTCTGCCACATACTGATGAGCGGTATAGGCAGTGGCAACACTGACATCCTCTGGGTGATACAGGAGGTGCAGTGGTAGAGTCATCAGTCTGCCGGTCATCATCTCAAAGGGCGTAACCCCCGTGGATCGCTGTGGAGTGGACCGTATGGCCATCAGGACCAGAGGGAGCTTGACGTCCCAGTCCTTCCAAGTGGAGCAGACGTACTTTTTGAGCATAGAGACGACCGTGCGGTTCATCCGTTCGACCTGTCCGGATGACTGTGGGTGATAGGGGAGGTGGAATCTCACTTCCACTCCCAAAAGTTCAAACAGGGACGTCATTACACTGGATGTGAAATGAGTTCCTCGGTCAGAGTCAATGCAGAGTGGAAGTCCCCATCGACTAAAAACGTGGTTAATCAGCAGTACAGCGGTTGTGACGGCTGTATCGTTTGGCGCTGGAAGGCATTCCACCCACTTTGTGAAACTGCAAGTTACAGTTAGCATATATTTGTTTCCTCTTGCCGATTTGGGAACCGGTCCAACCCAGTCGATCTGCAGGTGGGACCAAGGGAAGGTTATTCCCCTGCGTTGCAGTGGTGCTCTAGCAAGCGGCTGGGAGGGTTGAAACTGGGCACAGACGAGGCAGCCTTGGACATAGCTGTGTACGTCCTTGGACATCGACGGCCAATATGCTACTTCTGTCAGTGACGCGAGGGTAGCTTTTGCTCCACGGTGACCTCCAACCGGAGTGTCGTGGGCGTAGGCAAGCATCACTCCTCTGTGGTCGAGTGGAACAACCCAGCGCGGCGGGCTGTGATCGTCACGCATGTAAACTAACAAATCGTTTTGTAGTTTCAGGTGCGTGAGTTGACGATGCAGGGTTACCAAATCTCGACTTGCGCCAGTAGGTGGTGACGGTTGTTCAGGCATCGGTCCCTTTTGGAGAAGCTCGCGGATGAGCTTCAGGTCAGGATCTTGTTCCTGCATGGTGACTAAGTCCACGTCCTGTGGTTGTCTGCCTAGAAACACGGGTACCTCAACGGTCCGAGGTTCGTCTGCCTGTTTAGCATGGCGATGAGTTATCGCGCAGACCTCGTGAAGGGCCTTGGGTGGAAGCCACTCGTCTTTGAATTCCCAACAGGTTCCCTGGTCAGCACCGAGCTTAGCAAGGCGGTCAGCTTCGTCATTACCATCTTTCTCCGGACCTATGGTCCTGGAGTGACCTTTGACCTTTTTCCAGTAGACCATTATGCCTTTCTCAGTGGTGAGCAGATCACACGCTAGGAATAACTCCGAGTGTTTCACGTCTCTGTTCCTGGCGTTTTTCATGTTGTTCTCCTTCCACATGGGGAAGTGAGATATGAAGCTGTGTCTAGCGTAGTTTGAATCTGAGCAAAGGACGATTTGAGTGATGTCCAAGGCTGCTGCCTGCTGGAGGGTTATCAACACTGCAGCGATTTCGGCGTACTGACTAGACTTTTGGCCCAACCGGTAGTGATTTGGTTGCTTGGTGTCACAGTCCACCCAAACGACTCCAACCCCAGCACGGAGCTGGCCTTCGTGAAGGTAGGAGCATCCATCAGTGTAAACTTTCGGAAGCCCTTGGCAAACATTCTCATCAAAGTAGCGATGATTGGATGCGGTTGGGTAGACTGCGGCAGGTGTGTCCAGGGGGCCCATGACGGAGTCAGAGTCACAGTGCTGGCAGCCTGCTAGCCCTTGTCCTAGCGCTAGCTTGGTGTTCTGACCATACTTGACCTCAATGTTGTATCCTTGGAGCACCATCATCCACGTCGCAATGCGGCTGTTTGACACTCTTCCTTCGCGCAGACGCTGGCTGTTTAGGAAGGTGACAGGCTGATGACACGTTTCAATGATCACTTTCTGTCCACCGATGTAACTACGAAAGTGTTCGACGGCCCAGACTGTAGAGAGGAGAGCTCTCTCGCAGTCTGAGAACTGGAGTTCCACCTTGCTCAGAGGCTTGCTGGCGTATGCCACAACTCTCATGTCCTGATCGTGTTTCTGCTTCAAAGCAGCGCTCAGGCAGTGAGAGGAGAAAGTAGCCTCTATGTAGAACTCTTTATCCTTGTCTGGGTAAGCCAGACAGGGTGCGGACGCCAACTTCTGTTTTAGGAACTGGAAGGAGAGTTCTTGGGGTCTGTCCCACACGAAAGGTGTGTCGTTCCGAAGCGGCTCAGTGAGGGGCCTCGCTGTTTCAGCGTACTCCTCAATGAACTGTCTGGAGTAGTTGCAGACTCCGAGGAAGCTCCTGAGTTCAGTCAGATTAGCTGGGGCTTTGATGTCCTGAATGGCTCTAATGCGTCCCGCTTGGGGCTCGACTCCATTAGGGCCAACCAGCAGTCCAACATACTCCACTTTGGTTCGACACCACTGTCCCTTGAGAATCGCCAATTTAGCTCCGGCATCAGCGAGCTGTTGCAGCACGTGACGGAGTTCGGCCAGGTGCTCCTCGAAGGTTCGACTCCTCATCAAGATGTCATCGACATATATGAGGTTCCCTCTGGAAGCAGCATCTGACATGGCTTTGTGGAGGAAGATGTTGAACTCGGCAGGTGAGTTAGAGTAGCCAAAGGGGCAGCGGTTCCAAGTATATTGGCGATTTCCAAAGGAGAAAGCCAGTTTATACTGGTCCGCCGGCTCAACCTTCATGGTCCAGAAGCCGTTGGCTACGTCAACCGTAGAGAAGAAACGAGCATCTCTGACTCTGGCTAGCTCTTGATCTAAATGGATCATAGGCCATCTGGAGAGAGGTACTTGTTTGTTCAGTGCACGATAGTCTATGGTGAGACGCCATTTCCCAGTCGGTTTCAGAACCGGCCAGATGGGAGAGTTGTAAGTGGAGTTACACTCTCTGATGATGTTTTTCTCCTTCAGCTGATCGAGGATCTCTTGGATCGACTCATAAGCAGCGAGGGGAATCTTGTACTGACGTACAAAAGTAGGAGGGGCATTCGGGTTCGTTGGAATGCGAACCGTATGCAGGTTTGTGAGTCCACAGTCCAGGGAGTCCCTGGATAAGACGGACTGAAACTCATAGAACAGGCTTCTAAGCTCTGCTCTCTGCTCCTCTGACTCCAGCGCATCCGCTTTGTCACGCTGCTGGCTGACTTCGGCCTCGAAGCCGTCATAAGGTTCAGAGGAGGAGGGTCTCTGGTGTTCCGGGCTTTCAACCGGTGACTCAGAGGGTTGAGTATTTATTGCAAAAACCGTTAGACACTGACCGCCGTCAGTATCTAAGGTTGCACTGCAAATGGGTTCCTCAGGAAGGGCTTCATGCCGCTTGATGGTAATCATTTGTGAAGGGAAAGTACTGAATGTGTCTACACCAACCTGTCTGTCGTTCAAGAACAACGGAAGTTGTCCGATCACGGGAACTGAAAGTTCGAAGTCATGGAATGAGCTATCTATCAGCATGCCCAAGGGCTTTCCTGCCGGCATGTGGATAGGACTCTGGGTCGGATTTTCGACCAACAAGTACGCAGAACGATTGTTCAGCTCCAAGAGTGGCGTGCCACAGACGGCTAAGTTGAGCTCCAAGAAGTGTGGTGATGGCTGGAAGAAGGCCTGTGTGCCTGGCAGCTTCTGATGCTTCATCAGAGTCAGACGAACAGGCACTCCTTTGACCTGTGGGGGCAGAACCGTGCTGGCCTCAACCACTGCACGGCAGGCCTGTGGAATGGTCTGACCGGACAGCAAGTGTTCAGGGCCTTCTGAGCGAGGCTCAGAGGATGGTGTGGCTCGGGCCCAAAGGACTTGATTGCAAGTGTCCAGCTGGGCACCGAGTCGAACCAGCAGATCTGCTCCAATGAGTGCAGGTGGATCAAGCTGTGGTATGATGCTGAATGTATGTGTGAGCTGTCTTGCTCCAAGTTGGATAGTCAGAGAGCAGACCTCTGGCGCTTTCAGGAGCCTCTGCGGCCAAGTAGGTGACAAGAGCCGATGGCTACGTGTCACACTGACCAGAAGGGGGTCCTTCTGACGCAGGTGTTCAAACGTCTGCTGGCTGATGGCTGACTTTCCAGACCAAAGAGCAAGGCGAGCATCTGAGATGTGGGTGCAGTTGATGGTAAGACCACCAACTATGTGTGGTGCATATGGCTGCAGGCTGACGTTCTTCAGCGAGCAGAGAAAAGATGAATGTGTGCAGAGCGGAGTTCCAGGAGCGGTTTCGTGCCTTTGCAGGCGGTCATCGTCTGTGGGAGCCGTAGGGAGGGGCATGACCTTGGAACAAGGGTTTTGCGGCTCACTTATGCTGACTTCAAGAATGGAGGATGGTCGGCTGCTATCTGGGTTCCAGGGCTTAGGTGTGTCCACCTGGGCCCACAGTTGACCCTTCTGGCAGTCGATGAGGGGAGCTAGACGTTCAAGCAGGTCCTGACCAATGAGAAGTGGTTCAGTGTCTAGCTGGCAGACATAAAACGGGTGAACCAGAGTCATGTCTTGGAAGGTGATGTCCAGCCACGCCCGGTGAGTGATACACTCCCGGGTCTGGGTGTAGCTGGTGATTTTCAGGTCACAGGGCTCTACCTGGACTGGTTTCCCGAACGACCGCATGGTGTCAGACACGCGATGGAACAATGTGGAGCACATCAGGGTGATTTCTGAGCCGGTATCCAGCAGAGCATCAACCTGTATGCATCCACCTATGTTGGTGTTACAGTACAAACGGCGAGCATGATCATGGTTTGTTAAGTCACCAAGGAACTTCAGAAATTTAGTATCAGATTTCTCTGGGGGGTAGATTTCAGGAGACTCCTGTGATCTACCAGTAGTGTTCCCCCAGCTAATCAGGTAGGTCCTGGCCACGCTGGGGGGTTGAGCCACGCCTAGTCATGCGGACGTTGGCTCCAGGTCTGGCTTCTTAGAAGAAGACTTTGGTGCAGGGGTCTCATCTGCAGATCTCAGCTGTTCCTTCTGTTTAGCTAGGAACTGCAGAAACATCTCCTGGAGGTCGGCTTTGGTCAAGTACTCACCTGCGGACTTGTGTTCGGGACCTACCTGTGGGCGGCGCTCCTTAAACCTTCCACTGTTCCGACCTGCCTGCCGTTGGTTTTGGTTGGGCCACTTCCTGTCTGATTGTCCAGACCTAGGCGGCCAATCAGCACCCCCCTTCCCCTGTTGAGGAGATTGGGACTGCTCTCGTGGTTTATCAGGTCTAGGTTTAGCAGATTTTGGCTTAGTGGGTGGAGCTTCTGTGCCTTCGAGCTCCAAACGCGGCTCGGCGTCGGGAGCTAGGTGCATGACGCGGTGATGTGCGTCAGGCTTTTGGGGCTTTCCGCCGGCTTCCCAAGCCTGTTGAGCGTATCTCCTAATCTCCTGAGTTGTCAGTTTTTTCATCCGACAATACATTGAGACTTCGGAGCGAACACACTCGTGCAGGTTGTGAATGAACAGGGATCTGAAGGCAGGGTCTTCCTCGAGCCCAGGGCCGTTTCGACCTTGGAAATAAGCACTTTTGAGTCGGCGATAATACTCTCTGGGGGGTTCGTTCCTCCCGTGTTTGATGGAGAAGGCCCCCATTGTAGCTGACGCAGAGTCTGCATACGTGGCGTATTCATCTCTCAACGCTCGGCAGAGCGAGGAGTACCGATCACGAATGTCAGGTGGTAGAGTTTCCATGAAACCGTGCACCGTTCTAGATGTGGTTTTCCAAATTAGCTTGAGCTTTTCCCTTGAAGAGGGTGCTGGAAGATCAAGCAGACAACGTTCTATCTCCCTGAGATAATCGTCGACATTGGATTCATTGGTGTTAGGATCAAAGCGTTCTATGTCTTTAGCTAGCGATTCAATTTGACGTACACGGAGCCCTGACTCACGGTACGGCGCGTCATCCTCTGACTCTGACCCACGGTCTGTCTCAGAAGGCGCTGGATATCGCTGGTGTGCTCTGGGCTCCCAATGTTGACTCCTGGGGCCCAAATCGGGGTTCGGCATGTTGTGGCGGGCTGCTGGCACGTCACGTGGGTGTCTTGGGAGGTCCTCCTCCCGGGGCACGTCTGCGTAGTGCAGCCTGCGTCTTTCAACTGGGGCTTCTGCGTAATACGCTCTGTCCGGGTACGGACTGGCGTATGATGCTTGGTCATGCAGCTGGTTATCGGCATGCCGAATACCGGAGTAGCTAGGATGGGTGGATGGTTGAGGTGCAGCTTGGGCTTGTGCATAACCCCAATCGGCACCTTGCACCCTTTGTGGACTGGGGGAGCGGTCTAAATAGAGGTGCCGCTCAGCTGGTCGACTTCTCACTGATTGAGAAGGCCGTGAAGATGAGGGTGGTGGTCCAACCTGGGATTCGAGGGCGAACTGCTCTCGGCCCCTAGGTGGTCCTGAATGCCCTATAGTGTGTGTAGGGAACGGGGCCGAAGGTTGGGACAGATAAGCTTCATCTCTCCCCTGCGGCGTGCGTCCGTCCAGAGAGTCATGGTGTTTCCCCCCTTCCCACTGTCTGTTGTCATCAGCAGAAGGGGGCGGGGTCTTCTCCCCATCTTCCCCAGAATCGGTGCGGGTGTCGTCGTCCTCCTCATCCTTCAGACTTCCATTTCGCTGTTTTTCAGCTAGCATACTCTGGAGGTTCAAGATCTCTCGATCATGTTGGAGTTCTCTCTGATAGAGGATCAGGGCTAACTTAGCTAAGTGAACCTGGATTGGTTTTGTACCATCCGGGTTTTCTATTTGATCAATTACAGCTTCTAGCTCGATGCTACGCTGTTCTTCAGTGAAATCCCTAGAAGGGTAGTCGGGTTCTCGAGCAACCGCAACCAGTTTGGACAATATTTGTCCAGAAAGTAGGCCAGGTTCATAGTCGTGGGCCGCAGCGCCACCTGGTTGCTGGGAGTTGGTCAGTTCACTACTCTGTCCCTCCATTTTAACAACCGAACCAAAAATAGCCTAGTAGAGCTTCTGCAGATATCTCAAACTGCACCTTTTGGGCAGCAACTGCTAGCTTTGTAGCAGAAAAACACTAAATTAACCTTTGTGCGCACAGGTTTTAGCGTTTTAAGATTGCACGGAATGCCGTGACTAACGCCTAAAATACTATTCCTTTCAGTATTTTAGCAAAAGCTGGTGCGTTGCCGTAGCAACGTCTTACAACACTTGCAGTGTTAAATATGCTAGTTATTCCTTCAGAATATTAGCAAACAAGGTGTTATCAGTCTTTGAGTGAAGGTTTCAGTTAGTTACAATAGCCACTGTGAGTTAAAGTCGCTAAATTAGCAGTTAATTTTAGCCTAAAAGGGTTAGTCAGAATTACTTACACACTGCACCTTTAATGAAGAACTGAATTTTAACCTAAAAGGTTAACCAGAATTAATTACACGTTGCACCTTTAAGGAAAAACTGAATTTTAACCTAAAAGTCAACCAGAATTAATTTACACGTTGCACCTTTAAAGAAACACTGAGTTACTGGTGAGAGTTCGATGCAGCTTCCTGCTCAGCGAAATCAGCACCACTCTGTTGCTGGTTCAAGGCTGAACAACTGATTATTTTTAATTCAGCTCTTTGGATTTATTTGTTTGTTTGTGCCGGATAGAAATCTCTGTGTATCCAAGCCTCACACGGCCGCACCAATAAATGTTGGGGTTATTAGGAGCGAACAATTCGTAAGCTTTAACTTACTTTTGGATTCTTCAATAAATTCTGTAAATATGGAACTATTTACTGATTTATTAATTAATTAAGATATTCTTAGATATCTTCGGGGCACCACCCTTTAATTAGAAAGGGAAATGAATCCAAAACTCTTATCAGTCTTTCTTGAAGTTCGTAGAATCCTCGGAGCAGAGACTTCTCTTCGACACAACAAAGCTACTGGACACAAAAATCTGAATTTTATAACATTTAATTAACAATTTGTCAAATGAATAAACAGTGGAATAGATGAATAATAACCGTGTGATATGATTGAAGATGGATGTGTTTGCATGTGATGGAGGATGTATGAATGGGGTCCTTTGTTCTCACAAAGGAGTAGTGTGTGTGTGTGTGTGTGTGTGTGTGTGTGTGTGTGTGTGCGTGTGTATGGATTCAAAATGGAGTCTTGAATACAAGATGGCTGACCCCTTTGTCTGGCTAAAGTGTGGGTGGCAACTTGCACTTTAACTTCCAAAGCACTTAGAATCAGTAGTAACTTAACCTTAAATCACTCAAAACATTTCAAAAGATCATGAAACAACACAAAAGATTAATCACAAATTAATATCTTTAGTTTCAGCCTGGCCATGACAGAAACCATTTTAAGATACCAAACAATGATCAATAAGCAGTTTATTCTTTCAAAATGACCCGACTGACGTGTTTGGGACGAAAGAGGAAAGCACGAAGCTACTTTTTAAGCAATAGACGCGGTTTATTGCTTATTCGAGACTATAGAGGAAACGGGAGAAGGAAAGAATGAGAGAAAGAGATGAGTTTCTGATCACCAGAACAGTGAAGCGTCCCTCACTGTTTTGATTTGACGGTTCTCCGTGTTTCTCCGCAGTTTGGCGTCGTCCGTCGGTTTGATGCTTTCTCCGTTGTTTACCTCCACGAGTGTTTCTCCACGGGCTGGACAGAGACAGCAAAGTTTCTTTCTGTGCTGAGTTATAACTTACAGCGTGCTTGATGGAGTTGTTGCTTTCCTCCGCAGTTCTGTGTCCTCAAACATCAGCTGGAGGGGAGCAGAAACGAGCAGATCTGATGGGCTTGCAGTTTAGTTTCCAGCAGTTCCGTGGGCTCAACTTGGGCACTTAAGAGCTTCCGCGTGCTCAAGGGAGTCGGAGCGTTGACAAGCGTGTCCTTACCGCCAGGTATCCTGGGCAAAAGAACGAGGTTTCTTTGTCTCTGCTGAAGATTTATGGTCTTAGTTTGCGGGAAAAGCTCCACGGCTTCCCGCACATGCGCAGAACGTGTTTCTGGTACTAGGCGGTGACGTCATCACAATGCTTCCGTGTGCAAAGCATCATGGGAAATGAAGTTTCTTGGCGCTGATGTGATTATTTGCTTTTCAGAGCAATTTAAGCACAGTCATTTTGGAGAAAATCACTGCATAGTAATTTCCTCATGAGGTCAGACCCTCAACATACCCAACCGATTAGGTTCATCAGGGTTAATGGATAAATATAGCTGAGTATCGTCAGCATAACAGTGGAAGTTTATCCCATGCTGTCTAATGATTTTACCAATTGGGAGCATATATATAGTAAAAAGAATTGGTCCAAGCACTGAACCCTGTGGTACGCCACAAGTAACCCTGCAGTATGAAGACGATTTGTCATATACATTTACAAAATTAAATCTGTCAGACAGGTAGGATTTAAACCAGCCTAATGCTGCTCCTTTGATCCCTACAACATGTTCAAGTCTTTCTAAAAGAACATTGTGATCAACTGTGTCAAAGGCAGCACTGAGATCTAACAAGACTAGAACAGACACAAGATTCTTATCTGAGGCCATAAGAATATCATTTGTAACTCTCACTAATGCAGTTTCAGTGCTGTGATACTCTCTAACAGAGCATTAGTGTTTAAATGCTCACATACTTGGATGGCCACTATTTTCTCCAGGACTTTGGATAAAAATGGAAGGTTAGATATTGGTCTATAATTCATTGGGTCATCTGTATCCAGAGAAGGCTTCTTAAGTGACAGTTTGATTACAGCAACCTTAAAATCCTGTGGTACATATCCATTTACTAAGGATAGATTGATTATATCTAGAATGGGTACAGTAACCAAAGGAAATGCTTCTTTAAATAATTTGGTTGGGATTGGATCCAAAATGCAAGTTGAAGGTTTAGATAAAGCTAATATTTTTGATAACTCTGAAAGCTCAACTGGACCAAAACGGTTCAAGCACAGATGAGGTTCTAAAGTCACCTCTGATGCTGCCTCACTTACTGAGGAAGAAGAAATCGCATTAGGGAGAATGTTAAAGATTTTGTTTCTAATAGAATTAATTTTACTTGTAAAAAATCCCATGAAATCATTGCTGCTGAGGGCTAAGGGAATAGATGGCTCAGAGCTATGATTCTGTGTAAGTTTAGCAACTGTACTGAAAAGAAATTTAGGATTATGCTTATTCTCCTCAATTAATGCTGAGAAATAAGCAGTTCTAGTTTGTCAAAGCTTATTTTTATAAAGCACAAGACTATTTTTCCAGGATAGGTTGGCCTCCTCATGGTGCGTAGAGCGCCATGTTCTCTCCAATTTCCTAGAGTTTTGTTTTAAGGCTCGTAAATGAGAATCAAACCAGGGAGCCAACTTCCTGTCCCTAATTACCTTCTTTTTTAAAGGGGCAACATCATCTAATGCCACATGCAAAAAGGAATTAACATGATGAACCAAGGCATCAATTTGTGAGGGGCTAGAACTGAAAATATTGCCCTCTGCTACATGCCTCTGAGATGCTGAGGACAGTAAAGATGGAACAGTTGTTTTAAAAGATGCAACTGCGTTGTCAGATAGAGACAGACTATAGTGAAATTTACTTTCATGTCTCGAGAACTCAGTTATAAAAACTCAAAGGTTATCAGAAAGTGGTCCGAGAGGACTGGATTATGTGGAAAGATCGTTATTTCCTCACACTCTATGCCATAAGTCAGCACAAGGTCTAATGTATGATGGCAGGAGTGGGTGGAGCTATGTATTCTTTGAGTAAAACCAATTAAGTCTAAGATACTAAAGGCTACATTGAGGCTATCATTTTCAATGTCCACATAAATATTAAAATCCCCCACTACAATGACCTTATCAGTATTTAGCACCAAATCAGATAAAAAATCAGAGATCTGATCCAAAAACTCAGAGTAAGGGCCTGGTGGATGATATAAATAGGGCTGCAGCTATCGAATATTTTTGTAATCGAGTACTCTATCGAATATTTTTTTCGATTAATCGAGTACTCTAATAAATTACCCTTTTGTGTTTGTAAACCATTATATCATATATTGATGAGCCAAGATGGCGTCGAGTATGGCTGCCTCGTCGCGAGCTCCACCAAGTTCCAACATTACACGCTCCATACTGTACATTAATGCCACTGTTTTGCACATACCAACCTCTGTACATTTTATATCTCTTATCTTATTGTTTACTTTATTCATTTGTATACTTAGATTAGCCATTTTTATATTTTACTTGTTTTTACATTACTGTATTTTTGCACAACTCTGTTGCTGTGAAGCTCGCACACAAGAATTTCACTCGCATGTACTGTACCAGTGTACCTGCACATGTGACGTGACAATAAAAGTGATTTGATATCAAATAGCATGTTATAATTATGAAAGACCTCTTAAAATGAGCAAGCAATTGCCAGTTATTCTTCAAGTTTTATTCAAAATTAGTTTGCATAACTTCAGCACTTCAACTTTACTTCACAGTAAACAAATGCCTGTGCAAAAAATAAGTAAACAACCTGAGCTGATTTTCCCCTCGTGCGAGAATCTGCTAGCCTGCAAGTCAGACAAAAACTAGGAGGATAACGCTGCGAGCGGCTGCGGCCCAAACAGAACCAGAACCGCTCACGGCGCAAACAGCTCGCCGGCTGTTTCCCTTTTAACACACGTCCGTTTTTATTTCTACACTTTTTTTTCTCACACTAACAAGGATTGCCAAAAGCATGTTTGCTGTGGTTTTGTCAAATTATACTGATCACACAACATTTATTTACTTTCTTTCGTCTTCCTCCGCCACTCATAAATACCCGTGTCCTCCTGCAGAAACCCCGAGGGACAACAGACATCAATAACACAATAAAAAGTCCAACGTGTTGTGTAAAAACTGCTATTTTTAGCACATTTTAAGTCCGACGTGTTGCTACCAGATGTACGGTGTGAGCTGAAACTGAGTGCTACAAACGAAAAAGTCGCAGTGTCCGCAGAATATATAGAAAAACAGGCTAAAAAGCATTATCTTGTAGAGGCTCTGAGTCCGCTTGCAGAAGTGACATTTACATGTGCTGCAGCACGGAGGATGTGGTGTTGTGGTAGGCTAAATCCATTTTACAGTATTTACACTGGACTACGTTTTCCGTCTTACGACGTGAAAGATGGTCCCACAACTTTGACTTTTTCTGTCTTTTTCGCACTCCACCGGTGCCCACGTTGTTAAGAGAAAGTTAAGTTATATTCGCTACTCGCGTGTGCATTCAGTCCAGTGGGCATGTGCGTCACTTATTTCGGTCCGGGTGAAACATGACCCCGGGCGATTGCAAAGCCACGAATTAATTAAATATGAATTAAACGAATCCTCGAGGCAGAGAATTTGACTCGAGGATTTTTTGTACTCGAATTATTCGAGGTACTCGAGGAATCGTTTCAGCTCTAGATATAAAACTACAAACAAGAGTGGTTTTACAGTTTTGCAATCTGGATTAGGAAAACTAAGAATAAGATGTTTGAACAAACTGTAGCTATTAATTGGTAAGGGGCTGATTAATAAGTCAGAATGAACAATGGTTGCTACTACTCCTCCTCACCCTGTACTTCGAGCAATATGATGATGTAAAAAATGTGAAGGAGTCGACTCATTTAAGCTAACATAGTCCTCTTGCTGCAGCCAGGATTCTGTGAGAGAGAGCAAAGAAATCTGATGATCACAAATCAAGTCATTAACTAACAAAGTCTTAGAAAAAATTGATCTAATGTTCAACAACCCACATTTATTTTTTCTAGTTTTCTGCTCAGTTGAATTTGTTCTAATATTTATAAGATTTCCATGATTTGCTTTATTAAGCCTGATATTTAAACTGTGTGATTTTGGCCGTGGGCAGGACACTGTCTCTATGGGGTAGTAGGTGGGTAACAGTACTGAAGCTGCAGAGGGGTGGGTTAAACTACGACTCTGCTTCCTGGTCTGGACCCTGGGTTGTCATGGAGGACTAATAAAACTGGCCATGTTCCTAGAAAGACGAGCTGCTCCATCCAAAGAGGGATGGATGCCGTCTCTCCGCATCAGACCAGGTTTTCCCCAAAAAGTTTTCCAATTATCAATGTAGCCCACGTTGTTTTCAGGACACCACCTAGACAACCAGCGGTTGAAGGACAGCATGCGGCTAAACATGTCGTCACTGGTCCGATCAGGCAGGGGGCCAGAGAAAATTACGGAGTCCGACATTGTTTTGGCAAACTTGCACACCGAAGCAACATTAATTTTAGTGACCTCCGATTGGCGTAACCGGGTGTCGTTACGGCCAGCGTGAATAACAAACTTACTGTATTTACGCTGATCCTTAGCCAGCAGTTTCAGATAAGATTTAATGTCGCCCGCTCTGGCCCCAGCTAAACATTTAACTATGGTTGCTGGAGCCTCTAATGCCAATGCCTATGCAGCTGCCAATGATCAAAGTCAGCTTGTCAGTGGGTGCGTCACTGATCAGGGAAAATCTATTAGAAACGTGGGTTGGTGGTGGCCCACTGGCTGGGTTCTATGCTTCCTGCATACCCTCACCCAGCCGGCCTGAGGTCCCGGCTGCTCGGGTTCTGCTGGAGGATCGCTACAGGGTTGTTCTGAGCTAGTTAGCCCTGCGCTAGCTAAGTAGCTACGGCTGTTTATGGGTTTTTCTACAGTGCAGAGCCGGGACTTCAATTCCGACACCCTCGCCTCCAAAGCTACAAAAATGCTACATTTATTACACATACTATTATCGCTAAAGGAGGCAGAGGAGTAACTAAACATCTGACACAGAGAGCAAGAGATAGGAGACGGAGAAGCAGAGACAGAAGTAGTCGTAGCCGTGCTGAGGCTAAGCTAACTGGATGAGCAAACTGTTCAAAACCAAATGAACTGCGTGCGAACTCAAATGATTCCCTAAAAGCTAGGTGGAACAACAGAAAATGTGTGTTTTAGCGTGCTTATGTGCTACAATAACTCAGAGATATCCTAGTACAGAGAAATTAAATCCGAACAGCTACACGTAGTGCAACACTGAAAACAGGAAACGCCTTACCCCTTACGCCTAAAGTCAAATCAAAAGCTATTTAACAACAAACAGGCTACTCAAAAGAAGTCTGTCTCTCTTAAACAGGCCCATGAAGTTAGCTCCTCACATGTATGCATAAATCAGTTCTAGAACAAACATCTTTCCCCTGTCGCAGCTCACCGTATGCCTCCAAACGCTCAGGTCAGACACGAGCGTGCTGCCAGGGTTTTTACTGGCCTTGTAAATGTTTAAGTCAGCTTGTAAAGTTTCATAAAGCACTGAAATCTGTAACCGCTAGTTTCTTTTTACTGTCAGTGAGCAGAAATTCACAAAGCTGTTGAATTCTAACTCCGCTTCCAGCTTTTTCTCCCTGGAAGTGAGCAGAGTTAAAAATCAAGCATGGCATCGGTAATATGTAGTGTGCCTACTGTTGCTCTGGACGGTGTAAAACTACATGATACAGGTCCTTTAAGATATGTTAACCTAATTTCTTTTTAGAGGAAGGGAACAAAAGACCAGTATTTTTGTCTTTGTTACAAATCACAGAACAAAATTGTTTCAACAGTATTTAAGATTTTAACCAGCTGTAGATTTAACAGCTTGAGTTTAAACTGGAAAACACGGCATCACCAGACAGCAGATGTCGGTAAATAGAAAGATAATACAGCTGCAGGAACGGCAGTAGGAGAAGGGTTTATAGGAAGTAACTCTTCATACACAAACATGACTAACAGTAAGATTTTTATCTATGAGAGAAAAAGATTAGCAACATTTTAAGGTCTGTTTTTTTATTTTTTATTTTTATTTTGGGACAGTGTGTATTTTCCCTGGGGATAGGGGGCAGTCCATACCTAAATAGTTGCAAGCAAGCAGTGTTTTTTGTTTGAGCAAGACCTTACCAACGGATGGCCATTATAGTCACAAATTCCTGGGAGCACAACCACTAGCAAAATGACAAGCACATCCAAAAGGGTTCAAATGAAGGCAACTGGACTTCTTTGGTTTCTTGAAGAAGTTTCAATTCTCACCTGAGGAGCTTTGTTAAATCTGACTGGAATATTGGAGTCAAGTTTATAAGCTGTAGATGTCTGTTGTTATTTAACAAGCAGAAACTACTCGGATTCTCCCTCCTCTCTAGATCCACTCCCATGTATTTTAGACCCGATTTTTTATGGTTATATGTTATGTTAGGAAGCCGCCGATATTTTTCAACAACTGGGCATCATTTAATTCATTTCCAACAACATTTTGATGGATATTTCCAGGGATTAACGGTAAAACTACTAGGGGTGCTCCGATTGGTCGGCCACAGACAATTATCGGCCGATTTTCGAGCAAAAGTGTGTGATCTGTGATCGTCGATCACTGGCTTTCATTCCCAATCTGGTACTGGCGCTTACTCTTCCCGACCGGTAGAGGCGCTGTAGTTCACCCTTCCGCTTCCCCCCGCTTAGTGCGCATGCGCGTGGCGGCAAACCCACAAAGACAAACATGTCTGCTGTGTGGAACTTCTTTACGGTGTGCGAGAGCGTCTTGCAACACTTGCAACGAAAACATACCCCGCGGAGGAAGCACGTAAAAAAAATTCAACACAACGAATTTGATCCGATATTTAAAGGCTAGACACTTGGCGGAGCATGGTGAGTTTTTGAGGCTCACTGCAGACAATGAAAAGAAGCCAGCTAATGCTAATGCAGCCATAGTCAGACGGCAGCTAACACAGCCGACGCTTGGAAACACTCGTCCATATGAGCGTGACAGTCAAAAGGCTAAGCAAATTACCTGGAAAATCATCGAGTTTATTGGACTTGACGACCAGCCCTTTTCAGTTGTGGAAGACGCCGGATTCTGCCGACTACTAACCCACTTGGAACCTTGCTACATGCTACGGGGACATAAATATTTCGCCGACATATCCCTTCCAGAGCTCCACCAGACAGTGTATTCTTTCATCGAGGGACTCCTTAAAGAAAGCGTCTCATCCTCTGTGAGTTTCACAAGTGATATTTGGAGCTCAGATGTCAGTCCTGTGTCAATGCTGAGTTTAACAGCTCACTGGACAGATGCAGACTTTCAACTTTAAAGAGCTGTTCTGCATGCCCAGGCATTTTCCGGTTCCCATACTGCGCTAGCTTTAGCAGCTGCATTTGAACAAATGTTTCAAACATGGCATATTCCAAAAGATAGGGTACATGTGATACTAAGAGACAATGCCAGAACATGACGAAAGCTATGGCAGATGCTGGGTTTCCAAGTTTGGGGTGTATGGCACACACCCTGCAGCTGGCCATCCATGATGCAGTGCTGTCACAGCACAGCATAAGTGACATTATTGCCAAAGGGAGACGCATTTTGGGACACTTCAGGCACTCTCCTTTAGCATATGCAAGACTTCAGAGTGTACAAAAACAACTGGGACAGCCCAGCAAAAGACTGCAACAAGATGTCAGCACGAGGTGGAACAGCACTTATTATATGCTCCGCAGCCTCTTGGAGCAAAAACGAGCTTTGGGCATTTATGTTGCTGACTTTGAGCTACCTGCTACCTTTACATCTTCCCAGTGGGACCTGATTGAAAACACAACACTACCCCTGGAACCCTTTGAAGAGCTGACTAAAGAAATATGCTCATCAACTGCATCTGCTGCTGATGTCATACCCTCTGTGCTGGTTTTAAAGCGCCTTCTTGCCAAAGATGCTGCAGCAGATCATGGTGTGAAGACAACTAAGGCCACATTGCTGGAAGCTGACTCCAAAAGATTTGGAGGATCCTCTACAGTTTGGCAACCATCATAGACCCAAGGTGAGAAAATTATAAAATAAATAATGCTGAAATGTAAGCATTTACTTATCCATAGTTAATTATTTTGTTTTCAAGTTGCCAGAAACTACAAGTTTAATAAGAAATAAATGTGATGTCCCCCCATCCCACCACCCCTATTCTAGGCACAAAGACAAATTCTACTCTGAAGACGCAGTCAAGATTGAGACACACAGACAGCTTCTTCGTCTGATCACAAAAGCCTCTCAGAGGGACCCAAACCAAGAAGCTGAAGCCAGCAACACAGGACCACCAGCAGAGAAAGTGCCACGACCAAGATCCTCTTCTTCCATGTTTGGTGAAATCCTGGCAGAAGAAACCCCACTGCAGGCTCACACTGACACTCCAGCAGGACCAGCACCATCAGTGATGATTGTCTATCTTTCAGAGCCACCCATCCCTCGGAGTGCATCACCTCTGGCATTGTGGAAAACTAATAAGGAGAGATTTCCAGACCTTGCTAAAGTAGCTCGAGCCTACCTGTCTGCACCCTGCACAAGTGTAGAGTGAGCGATTATTCAGTGCTGCATCCAACATTGTAGATGAACACAGGAATAGACTCATGACTGAAAAAGCAAAGATGCTCCTCTTTATTAAAAATAATCTTCCCATGATGCTTCTCAACAAGTCAAACAAGTCATAAATATTTAGCATACACAAATGCTGTTTAACACATTTCCCTGTTTAAAGCAGTTGCACTTTAAGTTGTGCCAGTTTTCCATTTCAGGGTCTTTAGGACCATTTGTATGTTGTTCGAGTGACAAATGGGCTATTTTATTTACCTTGAGAAACAGAGTCATATTTATTTTATACTTTTTAAGAAAGTGACAAATGTGCTTTTTTATTTACCGGTACCTTGAGGAACAGAGTCATATTTATTTTATACGTTACAAGTGACAAACGTGCTATTTTATTTACCTTGAGAAACAGTCATGTTTATACATTATGGTAAGCACTTTCATTTTTGGTATAACAATAAACAGATTGATAATTCATTGCCTCAGGTATTTTTGATTTTGTAAGTTATAGTTAATAGGAATACATGCTCCATTTGAATCTGAATGTGTCCTTAGATACTTCATTTGATTTAGGCGGTGATGTGAGATATATTGACTTTTTTTGCACTATTTGTAGCCTAAAGGGAGCCTTAATGTTTTCAATTTCTTATAAATTGTTACTGATATTACATAATTTGAAGTGAAGTAAAACCATGATTTTTCTGAATTAATATGTAACACATGCATTAGAACTCACCATACAGTAGCTAAATGAACAATTTACAGCAGGGGTGTCAAACTCAAACTCACAAGGGGCCGAAATGAAACTCTGGGACGGAGTCGAGGGCCAAACTTAATATTTTTTGAAAAAGTGACGGTAAATTTTCACGTTTTCTTTATCAACATGTATGCAATTTTGAACCTTTAAATTTGGAAACAAACTTATTTTTGCATTAACACTGAATGTGGAATAACCAAATTACACATGAGCAAGTCAGTTTTAAATAAAAGGCATCAGTGGTATTCATTACTTGTGGTATATTCAGCATTTTATAAATCTATTCAGGATTTATGTTTTCTTGTTTATTCATTTTTCTTATTTTTTATTCTCCTTTTTTTCTCCTGTAATATGTGTCATCGCTGCTGTGACGTCTAGCTTTCCCCACTGAGGAACAATAAAGGGATTTTCTATTCTATTCATCTATCTGCAGCCTTTCCACTTCCTGTTTACTGTAGGTTAAATCTTTTCTCACGAGCCAACAACAAAATAAAAAAATCATTTGATCTTAAATGAAAATGCAACATCTCACCTGTTAACTTTCATGTTTTGGAGCAGAAAAAGAGCATAAAACCAACATAATTAAAGCTCAGTTTGCTCCACTGGTTTACTGAGATGCTCACCTGTTCCAGCCAGATACCTGCATCATGGGGTTGATCTGAGCTGAGGAGGAGACTCCTGTTGTTTTGTTCATCTTCATCATAATAATGACAACATTAGATGACAACAGGTGCTCACATAGGTTTGTGCTGATGAACATGTCTGAGCAGCTTGACCACGTTGTTGTGTGTCGGGGAGGAAACACAACCACAGAGCCGTGCTGGTTTGAGCGTGTCGCTGCTCGCTGGAGTTATATCAGCTCTGTCTGGACGTTAGTTTGAAAACTTTCTCTTTCAGTCGTGAACACATTACTGAGCAGCTAGAATCTCCGTTTCTGGGCTTCAACGTCAGAAAATAGCTGAGTGAACTCGGCGCTGAGTGAGAGGAGTGTAGTTTGTCCGAGACAGCGGAGCTGCAGACACCCAACTACCCCTGACTGCCTCAGCGCTGAAAAACCACAAAGGAGGGGGGCGCGTCTGCTCCGCGCTGGCGCCGCAAAGCATCATGGGAGTTGCAGTCTTTGCGGTAAAATCGGCCTGCGGGCCAGATTTAATATATTTTTGATATTTATCTCGCGGGCCACATAAAAATGCTCCGCGGGCCGCATCTGGCCCGTGGGCCTTGACTCTGACATATGTGATTTACAGCCAGTCTATGTAATTGGTATCGGTAATAGGCTGATCGGCCATGATCGGCCTCTTGGGTGATCAGTATCGGTGATCGGCAGATTAAAACCTGATCAGAGCATATTTAAAAACTACACATTGTCTCTTTAAGACTGTCATGTTTAATGGATGCCCCAGTATACCTACTATTACAGAACCCAACCCAGTTACTGTTGTGTTCCACCCTGCTAATGTGGATACCTGGGAACCTTGATGTCTGTTACGGCTCAACGGTGATTTGAACACCTCTTTGTTTGGCCTGGAGGTCATGATGTACTAGCAGGAGGCGACATTCGGATGGAATAGGGCTGCATGATATTAGGAAAACCTGCGATATTCGATAACATCTTAATATTGCGATATCGATATTACTTGCGATAAATGAACAAATACTAAAATATATAGTGTTGATGTCATCTGGCGTGTGATGTCTGCTCTGGGTTCAAAGGAAACAAAAACTAATGCATGAATTCCATTACAACATAACATTTCTATTGCAAAAATATGCAGCTGCACCTGCTACTGTATTAGCAGCAAAACAACAAACTGCATGCATGCAGTTTCTCAGTGACTTTAAAACATCACCACCACCATAAAACTTTTTCTGATGCTCCAAATACAGAAAAACATCCCTTACCAGGGTTTTTGGAATAAATAAAAAAAATCAGAAAATAAGTTTCAATGTTAAACAATACTTAACATCACCTAATGCAACAGCAAATTATCTCATTGCTACTGAACATTTTCTCCACTTATGTGGTTATGATATAAGGCTGTTGCTGCAATTGGAAAGGGATCTGTACTGGGCCAAACTAGGAGAATATTACGATTTTTTTGAGGGAAAGAGAAAAACAATTGTCTACCTTTCAGAAGAAGAACTGGCAAAAAACTACATGGAAAATATGTGAAAACGTTTGGTTTTAACCCCAAATTGAACAAGTTTACGTAGATCTTGAAAAGCAGCTCAGATGATGAAACTGCAACTATGATTCTGATAACAAGCTAACAAATTGAACTAGCTCCTCTAGCAGAGCTTCTGACTGACAGTTTATGTGCAGCAGCAAACCAACTATCCTGATTAACAAGGTTATAAAAGCTCATAAATGAAAAATCACTTTGATGTGTGGGGGAACTTTTCCAGGCCCTCTTTAGCAGGGTGGGACTGGGAGGACAGTGCGGTAGCCTTTTAGCTGGAAGCTAACCGGAGCCTGGGGCTAACATCACCACCCGGTGGAACACTAGCGACATGAAGGTGGGTTGGTTCACCGGCACGTGTCGGAGTCAGCCCGGTAAAAATGATTAATGACACCAAGCGGACTCACGTTCACGTTTGAAAGAAGCGCTGATTCCAGAAACCTCTGCACAAAGTGCGTTCGTTGCTGAGCCAGCATGACGAACAAGGGAACGGCGCCGCTGACCCAGTTCGGGTGTTGCTTTCCATCCTAAGGGTCTACGTAGGGGGTAGGCGTATTACGTGAACAGACCCATCTGATTGGCCGCATATCAGAAGGGCTACATTTGATTGGTCAAATAATATTTCTGCGTAAAAAACAGCTGGTTTACAAAAAGTTGATGTATGTTTGAACCAAACATTTATCACTGTTTTTGCCGTGCTTTGCGATGGGCCTATCGCACGTCCTGTTATCCCGATGATGATAATTTTTCGATATATTGTGCAGCCCTAGGATGGAGACTATCTTATTCACCAGAATGGCTTGAAATTTGGAACTTTTACCCAGCAGCAACCTCACTGCTTCTCTTCTTTTCTTCTGCTGGAAACATTAGAGCTTTAGCACATGGACTATATACCACTTTCTGGTCAGAATCCTGGTCTTTGTCTATAACTGTCTGGCCAAAACACGTGTTGCATCGCTTTAATTAAGTTGTTCTTTTTTTATCAAGTTAAAAGTTTAAACTACATTCTTTCATGTAGCCTGAATGTGACTGAGGAAAATATCACACGCAGTTGTAAATATCAAAATAAACCTTTATTTCCACGTTGTTAAACTCTAATTAATATTTCACCTGCTGTGGCAGAGAAAATAAATACACTTCATGCTGTTTTCTCCTGGGTTCCTCCCACCATGTTCGAAACCTTAAGAATGTTTGCACCAGCACACCCCGCTAAGCCCATTCGCTCTTTCATTTTGCTGTTTAATTTCTTAATTGAGAACACCATCTGGCATTAATTATTCTGTGGAGCAAGGTTCCCCCCCCCTTCTGCTCTCACACTTCTACCACTCAACCTCCCTCATCCTCTTCAAAAACGATCTTACCAACAAATGAAATTTGATATAAGGGCAAAAACAAAACAAGCACCTCCTATTTTAAGAAATACGAAGATTAGCTTTAAAGGGGTGAAATGTAGTTAAACATTCTTTCATTTGTAGTGGGGTTTTGTTGTTTAGCATGCTTAAAAATTAGAGGATTAATGGAAATTGGGTTCACGGATATGATATTATGTCTTAACTGGGTCAGTTATTTGTGGAGAAGAGGCAGAACTTGGAACCATGATTCAAGGAGGTGTTCTGCAGCTTGAGATGCACAATATTTTTGCAAGAACATACTCGAACTTTCTGCTGTTTGAATTCAATTTCATTTTCTTCAAGCATCACTTATCTTCTGCCCAGCAGCAGTGACTCAGGAGGTTTTGGGACGAGAAACAGATGGAAAATGTTAATATTAATAATTAAGTTTATATTCATAAGGGTTTAATAGGGGTTTTCACACTGGCCACCAACAATACAAGCACCCTCATTAGCACCGTGCTTGCCTGATATTTGTGCACATTTCCTTGCTCGGATCTGGATTCCCTTATTGTCTTCCTCCTTTCATGGTGCTCCTGCACTTTTCACAGCCGACTTTCTACTGAGCTGCCTACCATCAAATCACCATTCTTCTGATTACACCCAGAAACCCAAAGATAGAAGGTGCTGAACACAAATGGATGCAGTTTGAGTTGAGAATTGCTGCATTAAAAGAAGCAAGGGTCAATGGAAGAAGACATTTACTAAATGAAAGGCGAACACTCTCAGGGATTTATAAGGAGATGTAGCCCCCTCGGTGATTAAATGATGGGTCAACTCTTATAGATACTAGAGAGAGTGATGAGTTTAAATGCGTCCATCAGTAATTTGTTCTCAGTGTATTACCCAAATCTTGTGAAATCACATGTCTAGTTGGAGTATTTTTAAATGATCGGTCTTGCACGATTTGTCACCTGCGCACCAGCACTGAGCCTTTTTTACACAAAGGAAGGTCATGTCCTGTTTTTACAGGTTTGGAACTTATAGGTTTCATTTAGTAAGAAAAAACCCCCCAAAAAACTAGGGTTGTGCGGTTAATCAGATTCTGATTAGAAATGATCATAAAAAGAATACAAACAGCAAAAATACAAACATCATATCGAGTGAGCCTGCTTTAATTTTGCCTTTCCAACAGTTTTTATGATTTTATCATGATTAATTGTTAATTTGTATCTAGTTTACATTTAAATGATTCAACCATGTTTAAACTTATAGGATAATTATGCTGGATCTGGGTGGAAGTTAATTAAAACACTGGTTCCAACATTATTCTCTCTTTGCGTGCATGCTCACAATCCACTAAATTCACACACTTAGCTGTGATTTTTACGAGTAATGTAGGCACATCCATCACAGCTTCCTCACATGACCATATCTGGAGTTGTTTCACATTGAGTCAAAAGTTATGGGTGAAATCCGGATGGATCCAGTTGGAACCATGTCCAGGAGCTGAAGGACTAAAAGTGAAGGGCCGGATTGGGTTAAGGTGTTGACTGCTGGGAATGCTAACGTATGATGTTTGTGAATTATAGGATACATTTTGATGTGAAGAAAGCACTTATTTTTCAAACGGGGGAAACATTATACCAGACACAGAGAAAAACGGAGGGAAACTGGCTGTAAGTTCAGTAAACTTTAAATCCTTCAGTCAGGAGGAAAGACCCACCATAAATCTGGTTGTGTGTTAAGTAGCAGCTATGCTAGGGGAGAGGATACTGTGGTGGCGTCATATGTGCGACATACCAGCTTCTGATTTGTAGACATGCTAATTACAAACTGTGTGAATGGGTGACCGACTGATTGTGTTTTAAAGCGCTTTGGGGGGTTCCAGGACTCTAGAATAGAATTCAACTTCATTGTCATTGCACATGTACAGGTACAGGGCATTGAAATGCAGTTTGCATCCATCCAGAAGTGCTTTAGCCGTGATATAGATGTATTAAAATATATATTAGCAATAATATAGATGTGTAAGTATATAACAGAAATTGATCTATTACGTATGTTATAATGTACACGGTATGAAGTATGTTATGAATATTCTATGACTATAAGTATGTACAGGCTGTAGTTAATACAAGCAGTCCATGAGTTTAACGTGGGTCATATGTCAGGAGGCAGAGTTCAGGAGTGTGACAGCTGTTGGGAAGAAACTATTCCGGTACCTGGTGGTCTTAGTCCGGAGGCTCCTGTAGCGCCTCCCAGAGGGCAGCAGGGTGATCAGTGCATGTGATGGGTGGTTGTGATCTCTGATGATTTTCCCTGCCCTTTTCAGACACCGCTTCCTGTAGATGTCCTTTATGGCAGGAAGTGGTGCTCTGGCGATGCGCTGGGCAGTTTTCCCGACCCTCTGCAACACCTTCCGGTCCGAGGCGGAGCAGTTCCCATACCAGACTGTTATACAGTTGGTCAGGATGCTCTCGATGGTGCAGCAATAGAAGTTCACCAGGATGTCTGAGGACAAGTTGTTCTTCCTCAGAGTCCTCAAGAAGAAGAGGCGCTGGTGAGCCTTCTTGACCAGCTTGGAGCAGTTGGTAGTCCAGGTGAGATCCTCTGAGATGTGGACTCCCAGGAACTTGAAGCTGCTCACACGCTCCACTGCCGTCCCCTTAATGTGGATGGGTGCTATATAAAAGAATTAATTAATACATCAAATTTATACAGCACTTTTTAGGACACTCAAAGACTCTTTCATGCACTATTCACACACTGCTAGAGATGGTAAGCTACTATGTAGCCACAGCCACCCTGGAGCGGTCTGACAGAGGCGAGGCTGCCATTTGGTGCCGTTGACCCCTCTGACCATCACCAACACAGGCAAGTTGGGGGAACTGTCTTGCCCAAGGACACAACAGCAGAATACCCCTGACGGGAGCTGGAGTGTATGTGTGGGTCCACAAGTCTGAAAATGTGTCCTAAGTTAAACATTTTACTGTCTAACTGTCTCCAAAATATTCTCATGACAGTGTCAACGTTTGCTTAAAGTTGTGCGCATTTTTCTGTCAAGTTTTTGTTTTTTGTATAAATCACAAATTTTATGTGGAAAGTCACTCATGCAGTTTTCAGAACCCGTGTTGTGTGTCTGCAGCATTATAAGTGAGCCCCCTGGTGAGGGCTAAACGTGTCTTCCACTATTAAAGAGAGAACTGGAGCTCATACCAGCTTTATCCTGTCAGCTTTGATCCGCCACCTACTGGTGTAAAGCGGAGCCTGCAGACTTTTTAAAACGTGAACTCTAATGTTTCCAAATAAATAATAATGATATCATTGTTCAAAATAACTTGTTTTATTTACCATGCATGCTTAGTTTTCTCACATTTTGGAGCAGTTTTATTTGCTTAGATGTTTTTGTCCGATTTGAGGCGCGTGCATGTGGTCCAAAAGAACAAAATTCAGTAAATAAATGTGTGCAATCATTCATCATCAAGGCTTTTATTAAATCTAAATTCTTTTTAATATTTGTTTCTCAGGCAAATTCTCCAAAGATGGTTTATGCTGAAGATCAACTCCACTAAATCCTTCATTTATTAGAAAAAAAAGATAAAATAATTCCAACTTTCTTGCATCAAAGCTGCCTTTATTAAAGCTTTTTGCTAACTAATCTTCATAGTCAGGGATGGCATCTGGTAAAAAATAGTGGGAGATTCTTGTTGGAGATATGTATTTTTTATATTTCAAAAGCTTTGAGCCAAAGCAAAAGTAAAGTCTGTAAAACGTTGAATCAAACTTTGCTTCATACTATAGCTTTGCAGAAATATTTATCTGTGCAATTAAAATTTACATTAAATTTCAGCCTTCATTCTGGACCGTTCAGATGCTTTTAGCTCTGCTGTCCCACTTCCATCATCCAGCGTGACGTCCTATGTGTAGAAATGGAGCAGGGGATACGTATGCAGGGCGAGGAGATTATTTCAGGAACAATGTCATGCAGGAGACAAATTTGAATCTTGGGGATGCAATATTTTCCCATAAAGATTGACAGGGAGCAATCGTTCAACGTGTTACATATAGCACGCTGTCAGCTTTGCAGGGAGAGGGAACAGAGTATTTCAATCAGCTGGTGTCTAATCCGTCACCTTCGCCGCTTGGAGAATTAAAGACATGCTGGTTTCTCAGAGGACTGTCAGCATTTCAGAGAACTTCATGATATCCCCAGGAATCCATTCAAAATGGATCTCAGGGGATCCGACACCTCATTGGGCACTGCTGTAGCACCGAGATGTTTCATAGATGTGTAGCGAAGACTTCTGCTGAAATGATGTCCTTTCAGCCAATAATCACCAGTTTGCCTTAAAGTTGATCAGCACGTTTTTTGGGTTCATGAATTGAAGCATTTGAGTTGTGGCAGGTGGAGATTTTAAGATCTGAGGAAATGTTTGCCATTTAAAAAAAGGAGCTCTGTTTTTGTAAACAGCAGATGGATTTGTGCACAAATAAACAGACATTTGGATGACATATCAAACGGTTTATATGAAGGCAGAATGTCTGCTGAGGAATATAACATCTTTTGCTGTTTGTGTTTCCTTGAAAAATGTTTTTGTATATTCCTGATCCTGATGCAGCTTTAGAGCAGACATCAGATATCTACTGTTTGTAATTATTCAGCCACAAACCCGTGCACATAGACATTTTCTAAGAGAATCAATTCATTTGGATGACGTTCATCCTTAAATAGATGGTTTTTAGTAGTTTTCTCTTCAGGTTACACACAATTCTTTACACAGTTTTAATATAGACTTATTTTAATTAAACATTTCTTCTGCATGCACCCCACATTTGAAAGTTTCTCTCATTCTTCCCGGCAGAAACATTCATCTTTAGTAGCGTTGAATGGGGAGCCTTGCTCTTTTTCTGGTCTGCTTTGGTTCGGGTTCTGACTCAAACTGGGTCACTTCAGGACATTTACTGACTTATTTTTGATATTTTCTTGTTGCTTCAGGATGTTGTTCTTGCTAAAACGTGAACTTTCTCCCTCTTCTGACGTGTTGAGCTCTTTGCAAAAAGAAAAAGAAAATACCTGGAAACTTTACGTTTTCAATAATACACCAAGCATTTAAAATCCAGTGTTAGTGTTTTCACTGTTTGTTAGATTAAATAAATCTGTCATGATGACAATGCTCATATTGTATATCGATTTTGACTCAGATTTTCATATCAGTGCATTCCTAATGGTAACTGGTTGTTTTTAGTTGAATGGGGTTTTCCACCCCTAAGTGAAATTGAGTCTGTTGCCATATTCTCCAGATTTTGATAAGTGGGAAAAAGCATTTTGTAACCAGCCATCTTTCTCCTGATTGGGAAGTATTCTATTTGCTTTGGCATACATAAACAATAAATGAATGGTAACAACTTGCATTTTGTGTGAATAAGTCAAGAAAATTACTCAATAATCGCCATTTTTTGAGAATTGCGCGCCCCATCCTTGCTGTCACAAACAATACACAGTAGCAAAATGATCCGTTTGTGTCACCAGCACTGTGGGTTTCTTTAGACACACGTTCATAATGTGGAGATACAACATACTTATCGTATATGAAAGTTGCATTCTGCTGGAAAGATTTCATCAGGATGATGCAACATTTGTTTGGTTGCGGATTTCATTAAAAGGCACCACTTTGGGAAGGAAACGGCAACAATCTACTCTGTTGATGAGTCCCATTAATCCTGTGGCTTGCATAAATGAGCAGTATACAGAAGTTTGAGAAGTGTTTGGTTGTGTTGTTGCAGCCTACTGCTGTTGGCGTGTAACTTAATCAAAATAAAAGCTTGTGCATAATGACGCTCTGCTCTTTGGAAGCCCTTCTCAAATTAGAAGCTGTGATTTATCAGCATTTCTTTCCTGCTGCAGAGATTTAATAAACTAGTGTCATAATTGTAAAGTGTAAAGCAGATGTGGACAGTCGAAAAAAATAGAGCAGCAGCTTAATTATAAGCTCATGCTGGCTAATTTACCAACACTGCTGCTTCAAACCTCATTAGCCAATGGGTTTTTGATTTGGATACAAATAATTGTTGAAAATTGTTTAATTAAAATTGTCTAAATTTTAAGCCTTGTTCAGTTTTGCACTTGGCTACCATGGATTTGATTGGTTTTGGCAGAGGCAGTGAATCAAAACGGTTGAACTGCTGAGCAGGAGTTTACTGCTTTCCTTGGAGTTGCATTGTTCTCTCCTCCTATTTCTTAACCCTTTTCTTGGCTTTCTAAGTCTGATTCATGCCTGTGCTGCCCTTTTATAGAAATCCCCCAAATCAGCTCCATGTGGCCTTTTTATTTTAACCAAGGCAGCATGCCCTGTTCTCATCATTTACCATAGAGAACTTTGTAGGGCAGGCAATGCCAAAAGGACACATGATCATGGCCGTCTGTGGAGGTTTAACATTTTCTAAGACCATTAAACTACTAAACATCTAAGTGTAGATTAGAAATCAGCTTTAGCTGAGTTCTGAGATGCCTAAATACAAAAGAAAGCAACTAAAAGGACAAAAATTGAGGAATAGACTAAAGTCTAGATTTAATACAGGATGTGTTTAAAGAGCAAGTCACTCCAAATCAACATTTTTTTTGCTGATAAAATATATAAATGAGTGTCTGATTGTGCTGTAGACAAATGAATTCAATAATTCGGCATTTTAGTTCATTTTAGTTACAATTTAAATATTCTGCCTAAAACTGTCAGCATGCACCTTTGTCAGGTAAACACTGCACTGCATTTGAATTTTAATCTGCCATCGCTATTGGCTAAGAGGTACACTATGATGTTAGATGGTACATTATGATGTCACAATGTCGTGAGTGTGTGTATTTGTTAGCGACTCCACCCTCTCGGTCTGCTAGGCAATAGCATTTGTTGCATTTTTCAAACAGGAAGTGGGAGTTGAGTAAGAATCTGGTAAGGGTGACTTGCTCTTCAATACCTTTTTTGATCAGTTAAATGCGGCTCTCAGAATAGATCAGCAAATAAACACTGTTGTAATGTTGCACTTCTTCCTGGCACTGTTGTCCTGGGCACACTTACCATGTTTTTTTAATGTCGAGACTCAATTATTGTAATTGTTTGTAAGTCAGACTTCAATCACAAGGCTGCAGATTGTTTAGAATGTTGAGGCAAGGTTTTTAACAGAGGCATGGAAATGGGAGCACATCACGTCTGTCCTGGTGACATTGCACTGGCTCCCGGCGCATTACTGGGCTAATTTAAAATCCTCGTCTATGTCTTCAAGGTTTTGCATGGCACTGCGCCTCCCTACTTAGCTACATTGCTAAACCGACATGTCCTATCATGGGAACTTTAGTAAGTTGGACTAGACTTACGATTTCTCGCAGTAATCTTGGACCTTCTCAGTAATGGCACCGATGCTCTGGAACAGTCCACCGTTGGCCATCAGAAGAGCTCCATCGCTGCAATAATTTCAGCATCAGCTAAAGACTCATTTTCACTCATTAAACTCGTCTGCCTCCATGACGGCAATATTGCAAAATTGTAAGATTTTATTATTTGTATCCTGATTCAGTCATAACTGTTTTTCATTTACTAGTCTTACTGTGATTTTTGGACCAGTTATGGAAATCGCTATAGAAATAAAATTATTTGATTGATGATAGAAGTCATTTAGTTTTTACCTTCTATGATTTATCAGTTGGCACAAATAGAAACAATCTGAATACAACTTGGAAGCTGAAGCTGAAAAAGAAGAGTGCCCCTAGTGGTTTTCTCCAGGACAATATAAGTCCTGCCCACTCCATGTAAACAAATGGGGTATTGGTCTGATTCAAAAATAAAAGTACAAATGTATCTGCTTTAGTTATTCTTAGCCTGCTCTGGTATGTTCAAATAATCATTTTCCTAATGTGTAACTAATTAGTTATTTGATACGTAAAGACACCAAGATTGTGTGTAAGAAAGTGGGCAGGGCTTTTAGCCACTAATCTTCTGTTTCTTTTTTTTTTTCTCATATTTTTCCTCTTTTTTGCTTTTTTCTCTTTTTTTTCTCTTTTAGCCACTTATCTTGAGTGTACAGACCATCAACATATAAATATTGGACAATGTGTTTCCATAGACTCCAATAACACGTTTTTGTGCCAAAATGGGAGGGGGCCACCACCGCCATTTTGACCGTGTCACATGTTCCGTCAAGCCCAGACAATTCCACAAAAGGGAAGAGAGATGGAACTGAGGGTGGGGCTGTAAGGCTGGGATCAACTGACGACACCCGGTCAAGATAACCTGAAGCTAACCCAAAGCTAACGCGGAGGTGGGAGCTAAGCTAACGGAGGTAGCAACCTAGCTACAACTGGAGTTAACTTTGCACAACACCAGAGCTTCTGAGTCAGAGATGCGCCGGGCTGACCACTGGGTAAAACCGGGTGAAACACAGAGGTCTCCCGAAAGCTGCTGAAAGCCGGCAGCCCGCGCAGCAGACAGAAGCCGCGATCAGACCGATGCGCCGAGCTGCGGGGAGGGGAGAACCACAAGCCTGCCAGCAGCCCGCGCAGCAGACAGAAGCTGCGATCAGACAGAGATGTGCCGAGCTGCGGGGAGGGGAGAACCACAAGCCTGCCGGCAACCTGCCGGCACAACAGACAGAAACCGCGATCAGACAGATGCGCCGAGCTGCGGGGAGGGGAGAACCACAAGCCGGCCGGCAGCCCACGCAGCAGACAGAAGCCGCGATCAGACAGAGATGCACCGGGCTGTGGGGAGGGGAGAAACGGGTGGAAAACATCGGTCTCCCGAGAGCTCCACAAGCCGATAGTGGGAACCCAGCTCCACCAACATGTTATATTTCAACCCATTTTCTAAAGTGCAGCATTATGTTAAATGCCCTGGGTTTTACACTATTACATTTAAATTTCATGGTTAAACAGTACATGTTAAAATCTAAGCTCAGCTCGGCAGTGACATAAAATACATAAATATAATTTTACTTACTGAAAAAAATGAAGTGGAGACTCCTTGGATGCTCTGTTAGTACAATTAATACCACAGCAAGTCATTTTGTCCAACAATTGCACAAAAAATATCCAAAACAGAATACACAAACACAGAGACTCAAAATCCGAGAACAGTTTACAGGCCAGACCGAGGCTCTACTGAGGCCTTTCCACGGAGCTAGCTCTGTGGTCACGTGGGTCTGAGGCGGCGGTCGCGTGGGTCGGATGCTCATTAATTATACAGATTTTTAGGCTTTTAATACACTTAAACAGAAGAGTGAGAGAAAAAATTCACCCCCCCTCAGAGTTGTCATGAGTGTAAACTAGATAATTTAAACCAAAAACATGTTTTGGTACCAGGCTGTAAACAAGTTTATTTCTGCTATGAAATTGGTATTTTTAACATGGTAGTCAATGAGGATTTGCTCGCTTCTGACACCAGCCCCCAGTGGATGAGGGTGGAACTGCAATTTTTGGTACTTCCGGGTTGGCCTCAATTTTTGAGCCGCATTGTGGGGGCTTGGTACAGACTCATTTTCCAAAAAATATACAACATGACCGCAGGTATTTAATGGCTTCACTTTTCAACACTACAAAACAGAAATGTTACATTATTTCTATAATTTATTATTTTATTATAGGTAAGTAATGTTGAAAATGGGAGGCTCGATATTGGCCTTTTTACCGATATCCGATACACCGATATTGTCTGACTCTTAATTACCAATGCTGATACAAACCAATATCCATCTAGTTTGTGTCCCCCTCTGATAAAAAAAAAAGAAAAACTAAAATATTTTAGGTTACTAACATCATATAGTTCCTATCATGCATGCTTACATTTTAAACATTTTCTGTGTAAAAAAAGTGCCATATTTATTCTGTCAACAGCAGCTGAATCTCATTCTCAGTGATTGTAACATTTAAGATGTGTGTATTCATTAGTAATGTATATTTCTTTTTCTGTATATTGCAATTACGGTGAAAAAATATTTATAAATATCTTCAGATAAGAAAAGCAAGCTTTGTCTGTGTTTGTTTTAGTCATTTGTTTATGCAGGGGAAATGCCTACTTTACAAGTTGAGTCAAATAAACTAAAACTAATCAAATACCTTACCTCAGATCTGTCATATTTAACAATTTGAGAGAGAGGAGATGAAGCTGGAGAGTTTGACGTATGTGCATGTTATTTAAAAGTTGGCTCATTAAAAGACTGAAAACTGATACTGATATTTTCCAATATTAAAGTTTAATGCCGATATCGGACGGTATTAGTGGTAGCCCGATAATATTGGACACCCCTAGCTTTGAGGTATTATTTCTTTAACTTTATAATGTTGGAAGGCAGCTTTTGAGAAGAACAGACTAAATTTGTAATCCAATGGAGAAAAAAGTTTTTTATTGTTCATCTGTTTTCAATAAAAAGAGAAAAAGTCATATTTAGGGCCTCCTGCTGGACCAAGAGAAAAATTGAAAGCAATGGCAAAACTCTATTATATTTGACATTTAGTAAGTTGCTGAATTATGCTTTTGTGTTCTTTCTTTGAGGCAGAATCTTTTAATGCTTTACTTAGCTCTGACGTTGACTGGGGAGACGTACTGTAAGTGATGATGGCTTTTGGTTTATGTCAGAGTAAAGAACACTTTCTGGGAAGAAAATTGCAAGTATGGGTTAAAAGAGAAAAGTTTTTCAAAAGGTGCAGTTTGAAGTAAGATATACAAATCATGGCATATCTTGGTCCCTTTCCAAGATTGAACCTATTTGCGTTATTTATGTGTGCATTTTACCCCGAGACATAAACCACTTCCTGGGGATGATTGTGCTATCAGTTGTGTCAGTCCAGCCATGATGAGCTGTAGCATCAGTGTATCCCTTAGAGTGGATCACCGGGACAACGTGTAAAACCAACATGCGATAAATACGTTATTTGCCATGATCTTCATGTCTTCACCCTAACTGTTCTAACTATTCCCTCCACTGGTTTGGATTATCAAGTGTGTATGTGACCTTCTGACCTCAGCTGTGCTGCTAGATTCTTTGTGAAGTTGTTCCAGATTGTGTAACTTCAGCATTAAGGTTATGCATATTCAGAGCTAAATTTGTTCATTTTAATACTGAAGTTACACAACGTGGAATGACTTCACAGAGAAACTAGCTTGGTCTATGTCTATTTGAGACTGTTACATACATAGATACAAAGGCTTATCTCACAAAAAATAACGTGACAAAATTGCGTTCTTTGAAAGTGTGTGTGTGTGTGTGTGTGTGTGTGTGTGTTGTTACGTTATGTTACGCATCAATAAAAACAACATCTTGTTAACAGCTGAATGTAGTGATATTAGTGTGAAGGAGCGGGACTGCTTTGCTGATTCAGGACATGGATGACTTGATATAACCAAAGAAACTCAGTCTCTGACATTTAACCTCAAACAGGAGGTTCATGCTTCTTACACCGGGTCCTCACTAGAGGCATCAATAGCACAGAACTGCAGCAGGAAGGTTTACTCGTGTGGTTCACAGTATGTCAGTCCACACCGGGGGAGTGGCTTCTCCGCCGTCGTCCTCACTGGACTTGCAAGATCACATTATCCATATAGATATCAAAGGTCATGGTTTGTTTATGCAATTTGCCATTAAACCAAGAAGATGAAGGAGGAGATCAAGTTTGATATCACAGTTTGATGTCATATATAATGTTATGCCTCTGCACTGCCAGGATTAAAGCCAGGTAAAGAACACACCGTTGCACTTCTTGAAAGTTGCTGGGAGTAAAAAAGCTCTTAGGTCACATGTTCTGATATAATCTACATTAGGGCTGCACGATATTAGGAAACCTGCGATATTCGATAACAGTGCTTAATATTGCGATATCGATATTACTCGCGATACATGAACAAATACTAAAGTATGCAGTGTTGATGTTGTCTGGCGTGTGATGGCTGCTCTGAGTTAAAAGCAAACAAAAACTAATGCATGAATTCCATTACAACATAACATTTTTATTGCAAAAATATGCAGCTGCACCTGCTACTGTATTAGCAGCAAAACAACAAACTGCATGCATGCAGTTTCTCAGTGACTTTAAAACATCACCTCCACCATAAAACTTTTTCTGATGCTCCAAGTACAGAAAAACATCCCTTACCAGGGTTTTTGAATAAATAAAAATGTCAGAAAATAAGTTTAAATGTTAAATAATAGTTAACATCACTTAAATGCAACAGCAAATTCTCTCATTGCTACTGAATGTTTTCTCCACTTATGTGGTTATGATATAAGGCTGTTGCTGTAATTGGGAAGTGATCTGTGCTGGGCCAAACTAGGAGAATATTAAGATTTTTTGAGGGAAAGAGAAAAACAATTGTCTACCTTTCAGAAGAGGAACTGGCAAAAAACTACATGGAAAATATGTGAAAACGTTTGGTTTTAACCCCAAATTGAACAAGTTTACGTAGATCTTGAAAAGCAGCTCAGATGATGAAACTGCAACTATGATGCTGATAACAAGCTAACAAATTGAACTAAGATAACCGGCTAGCAGAGCTTCTGACTGACAGTTTATGTGCAGCAGCAAATCAACTATCCTGATTAACAAGGTTATAAAAGCTCATAAATGAAAAATCACTTTGATGTGTGGGGGAACCTTTCCAGGCCCTCTTTAGCAGGGTGGGACTGGGAGGAGAGTGCTGTAGCCTTTTAGCTGGAAGCTAACCGGAGCCTGGGACTAACACTAGCGACATGAAGGTGGGCTGGTTCACCGGCACGTGTCGGAGTCAGCCCGGTAAAAATGATTAACGACACCGAGCGGACTCACGTTCACGTTTGAAAGCAGCGCTGAATCCAGAAACATCAGCACAAAGTGCGTTCGTTGCTCTGAGCCAGCATAACGAACAAGGGAACAGCGCCGCAAACTCTGTTCAGGTGTTGCTTTCCAAAAGGGTCTATGTAGGGGGCGGGCGTATTACGTGGTCCCTTCCCATTTTTAGTACCTAGCTGCATGTTCTTCCAAGTGTACCAAACCGTGCCTAAAATGTGACGTCAGATTGTCTCTCACTGATTGGCCAGGGGGTGGAGCCAGAGTGTGTTGTGTTTTTTGAGTATCGTCTTTTCAGTCTGACAAAAAGCCACAGACTAAGCAGAATTTAAAGTCCATCTCAAAAGTTCTACATTGTTGTGTTGTCTCAGTCTGTCATGACATCATTGAAGATCTGCAAAAAACAAACAAAAAAAACATAAAAAAAACTTGTTTTTCTAAATTAATTTGTTGTGATTGGTCAGCTACTACTGGCTGGACTTGCAGAGGTTCCAATGGAGTGTGTCTAGACCAACTAGCAAAGCTAAATGATTTTGCTTTAACAAATAGTCTAGATTTTAGGCCACATGCAGCAGCTACTCCAACATTTATAACAAGTCTTCACTAATATCTCAGTTGGATATACTTGCCTTTTGGTGATCTACATAATTAACCATCAGTTCTGCATGTTTAATTACATGGGCACATCTTCTCTGAAGTCAGTGTGAAACTAATAAAGTTAGACACAGAACTAATTAGAACAACTTGGAGATTTTTAATGTTTGGCTAGTGTCTGTGAATAATGTGTTTATTAGAACAAGAATAAAAGCTTGGATGCAAAAATGCATTGAGGCATAAAAATCCATCCTTGCCGTGGAGAGTAGACTCACTTTGTCCCATAGTGCAGTTCAGTTCACAGTAACATTAATTTGGAGAGTGACTCGTACATTCCAGATTGTATCTTGAGATGCTTATTAGGTCAACAATTTTTCATCAGCTAATTAGATGTTTGCAATGTCTTTTTCTCTCTTCAGCCCATGGGAAAGAAACAAAGAGTTATGTCTCTGTGTGTCTTTCCCTAAGTGACAATTAAACTAATTAGAAATCCTCCACAAAAGAGCAAGTAATTTAGAGATCAGGCTGTGCTTTTTTGTAATACAGTAAACTCATTGAAGTTTACGACCAAGGGAGAGAGTTGGCAAGTATCTAGTAGACTTATAAATAAAACTGATTGCTCTGGGTTGTTAATCAAGTGCAAATTAACAAGACATTTCAGATGAATAAGACAGAGAGAGGCGACCATAGAGTGATGTGAGAAGTAACATCCAATCTGATTGGACTCAGCTGGCCGTTGGATCAGTGGCTATGGCAGTGTCAGCTGGTCCTGTATTTATCCTTTGAGTTGTGATTTCATCATGATCGATCAGGTAGAGAAAACTGAACTACTAAGAGAACACCCAAACTAATGCTGCCAACCTAACAACAAACAACTTCCTTTGTACTACAGTCTGTGTGGTTATTTAACCACCTAGATGGAATTATACTGTAGCACAGGGACGCTAACAGAGTTATTAGCTGAAGTAATTAGATGAGTGCAGGATCAATCAGATACCCACCATGCTCCTTGATCTTGTTTCATTTAACCCGGTTAAATACACTTATCTGGATCATTCCTCAGAGGCTGTATGTGAAACTTTGTCTTTGCTACACCTCTCACACACTTCAGTTGTGATTTGCTGGTTTCTTACAACTGAATTTGATTTGATTTCAGGACAATCTCAGAACAGTCTCAGAATAGATCTAGTTGGGGAAAAAATGAAGAATGTTAAAGAGACGTTGTAAAATCTAGATCATCGAAAGATCAAATATCTTTTGAGTCCATGTTGCGTTCACATCACAACATGACAAATCTCCACCTGCTGCTGGAAGGTTTGGCAGTGCAGAGCATGGAGCCCTCGAGTAAGTGTCAAAGTATCAACAATTTTTCATCAGCTAATTAGATGTTTGCAATGTATTTTTCGCTCTTCAGCGCATTGAAGGTAATCAGAAGTGAGAAACAGAAAATGAAATAATTATTTTAATGTTTAGAGCAGCAGGAACTCCAAGAGGCTGCAGGCGCATCAGTGAGTTTGCGGCCGCTGTGCAGGGGGAGGGGGGAGAGGGCTGAAGCAGAAACTACCGTTGTTAAAAGAAATGTGTTTAACTTTGAAAATGTGGGCGCAATTTTAATTGTCAAAAACTCCAGCGAACCATTAGTTCATTTTGCTCAAATAGAAATTGAGGCCTGCCTCTAATTCTGGTCCTCCTTCCAATAAAGGCCTGGAGCTTGATGAGCTTGAGTCAAATACGTGCCCGGGCCTGTATTAGAGGATTTACGGTATCTTAAATTAATTTTCACCCCATTACAATGGCAGATGAACTTTAAATGCACAAAAATAAGCCATAAATACAGTTTCTACTATCAAAGTAGTCACCCTTTGTTGATCCAAACACTGCTGATCTCTCAACACAAATGATAGGCAGATTAAACAGTTCATTTCGATGCTTCTCCCACACAACGGGTGTTTGGATCTAACTTCCGCATTTATTGCTCGGACTGTATCGCAAGGTCTCGAAAATCCCGCGCATTCCTGATTGCTCACCTCAGGTCTCCACACCGGAGCGGAGCCGTTGTAGAGCGGGTATAGTATAATTTGAGTTCGGAAGCAAGCGGCAGCGGAAAGCGGGGGCGAAGCGGAGATAGTGGAAATTTGGGGTAAATGTCCAATTTTTTTAGACACTTATTAGAGACTGTTTTATTGAATTATTTACCTACATATTTTATGTGATTTTGTGGTCAATTTTTTGGGGGCATAATTTTTGTTACTGTTATTAATTTCAAATAGTCTTTTTTAGGGATGCACCAAAAATTCAGCCACTGAAAATTTCGTCCGAAAATGACCCAAAAGTGCATTTTTGGTTTTCAGCCGAAACACCAAAATCACAAAAAAAAAAAAAAAAAAAAAAAAAAACATGGCCAAAACAGGCCGTCAGGTGAACCCCGTTGAACTCTGTTTTCATTTCATCGATCATGTGACAACTTAATCTTTGCCTCATAAAAATCATATATTTGCTCTGATTTCAAAAGTACAGTTTTCCCCTTTTAGTAATGCTGTTTTATTTCAAATGCAGGACTATTCATATGATTTTTGTGATGCACTTTACTTTCGGTTTCACATCTACCGCGTCTGCTCAGTTTTTTTTCTTTTACATTCCCGCTACGCCTGTCACTACTAGCTGTGCTTTTACCATCCTTTCTACACCCACCATGTCCTGAACACAGTAAAATTTGCTTTGAATCGTGTGTGTAAAGCATGTTTACTGTCATGAAACACACAAACTCTGTTGCTGAAGCTTCTCATCCTTCCTCACTGGACGAGTGAACATCTTCATCAGAGGGTGAATATTACTCTTCAGAATCAGAGTCAACCATAACAAAGAGCTTTGTCATCAATGAGCAGATCTGTCAGCATTGTAAGTTCCTCATCTCTGATATATAATAATAATCACTTCCTGTGAGCTCCGCTTATCTCCTCGCCTCCTCTCCTTAGTCAGAAGATGAGGGGCAGATTTCAAACTCCATAACCTTAAATACCCATAAAAATTCCAATAGAAACACCCAAAGGTGTTGCTCAGATTGAAGTTACACATCTCCACTATCTACTGGTGTAAAGTAACAACTATATGAGGGATTATACTTGTTTCTGTGGCTCGTTAAATGCAATATTGCAACTTTGACACTTAAAGGGTTAATTTTACAGTCCTAATGTTATGTTCTAATTAATGACATAATTACTTCCTGTGTTTCAGTTTTCGGCCTTGGTTTCCTCATTTTCGGTTTCTGCCAAGAATTTTCATTTTGGTGCATCCCTATTCTTTAATTAATACTGGTGCGCTTGAGCTACTGCAACGGAATTTAGTTCCAGGACATTTGTCGCACAAGTGAAAAATATTCAGATTCTGATTTAGCCTCATTTGTGACTCATTACGTCCCAGCAGGACGTGACCTGTTAGTGGTTCCTTGATCAAAAGGGGTGATCATGCTTTTTCGGTTATAGATCCTTGGCTCTGGAACCTTCCATCAGAGAATAAACAGTCCACGCCTCTGCTCATTTTTAAAGCCAGACTAAAACTATATTTTAAAGTCAAAGTTAAAGTCCCAACAGTTTTCACATATTGGTGAAATACACCTCCACATTTGACCCATCCCCATGGGGAGCGATGAGCTGCAGCTGTGGCTGTGCTTAGGAACTATTTGGCAGTTTAACCCCCAAACCAACCCCTTAAACTGTGTTAAGCAGGGAGGCATTGGGTGCCATTTTAAAAATCTTTGTTATGACCCAACCGAGATTTTAATCCCGATCTCCCAGTGCCAGGGCGGACACTCATGTACGCCACTGGTTTTAGATACATTTTCTAGTTTTTTAAATGTTTTTAGTGGAGTTTTTTTCTGATTGCTCTATTGCTTTTAGATATTTTATAGTTTTTAGTGCCTTATGTTTTTATTTTACCATATTGTTGCTTTTACATTGCTTTTATGTCTCTGCGTTATGTACAGCATCTTCCTTGACTGGGGATGGGCAGAGGCTTTCTAAATAAACAATCCAGTTTAATAAATAAAACAAATAGTTTTTAATATCTTTATTATAGAAGGTTCATGTATTTTTATAACAAAAAAACCCACCTTCCCTTTTAAAGCCCCGTTCCACAGCTTAGCAGATATAAGGTCTCTGTCACCCCCTCCTGGCTGGCTGCGTAACATCACTGTCGCAAAGTCAAAGGTCTCTGTCGCGCATTGGCTATTTTCCAACTCGCGTACACAACCAAACACATGAAGCGGCATTTGAGTTAGTAAATCATCAGTAAAAATCAGCAATGAGCAGCGAGGTGAAGTATTAATATTTTAATCTTACCAATGTGTCTTAATCATTTGGTTATGTAATAACGGCAAAAATGCATTTAACAGTCAGAAGCACATAATGAGCATGTCCGTGAAAATGTTGAATAATGACAATCTGTACTTAAATAATCGAAGAGTGGTAGTATTTAATTAACTATAACAGTGACAAAAGTGTTATGCTTATGTAGTGATGAATAAACCACAGTAATGTAATTTTTACATTTAGTAATATTAGTGTGACAAGTATAAATGTGTTGCCAAACTGCATTTGAATTTCATATATAAAAACAAATGCCTTATTTTATACATTTGTAGGTTATATTATTTTAACTTCTCTTGATAGGTATCAATGGCATCTTCTACATTCTCATCCTCAGAACCCCAGCAGAGCAGAGGGAGAGGACGAGGAAGAGGGGGGTGGGAGAGGACGAGGGAGAGGGGGTGGAAGAGGGAGAGGGGCAGTAAGGGCTAAAGCTTGGTTTATGCTTGACGCATTCACTTTCCGCGCAGTGATGCGGCTCGCGGATGGAACGCGCTTCACAACTCGCAGTGTTTATGGTTCGTGCGGCTTGTCTCTGCGGTGAGCCAATATTCTCCCAAACTGAACAGGGCAGCATGGAGCTCTACGGCATGCATCCAACACTACACCATAGTAGAAGTAGAAATTACTGTTTACAACACGGCATTTCAGCATTTTTAATAGCGTTCTCGTCTTTTCCGACAGTCCGAGTTATCTCTCCAAGAATTATTAACAACATGTTATTTACGAACCTCTGCCGTACTAGTTCTTGCCGGTCCGCCATGTTTTTCCGCGTCCGTCCGTCCGCGTGGTTAGAAATTTTTCGAGGTGCGCGGTGCGGAAATTCTGGGCCGTGCGGAGACGCGGTGGAGGGGCGTGGTTGTTAAAATGACGTAAAATGACGCAACTTTTCCGCGCTGAGCCGTGCGGACCTCGCGGACGCGTCAAGCATAAACCAACCTTAAAAGCAGAGGATCTAGGTTCACGGTAGACCTGGAACCTGACAGACAAGTATGACTTGGAAATCTTCAGGAGACACGCAAAGCTGAAATGCAGGTAAACTATCCTCTACCCCAGAAAAAAATAACCTTCTCATCAACCAAGTAAATAGTTTATTTTTCTTTCTTGGCCAAAATACAGTCATTCTCAGCTCAAGAAAAAGACCAGCTGCTAGAAACAGTGACGTCAAGATTACCAGGCTTGCTTTTTGATGTGTTGGCATTGCAAGATCCTTCTGAGACTCCTCAACCTGAAAACATATATAACTTACACTGGTGCACATGCAACAACTGCAGGGAGACGGATAGTGACATAGAGAGGCTTTGCTGCAGAATGGCACCTGATGACTGCATTAGCAAAATGGCATACATGGACTACTACATATTAGATGACGGCGTGTTGAGGCTGGCCCGTGCAGCTTGGAACGACATCTTCGCTATAGAAGATGCCCAGGAACCTGGTGTCGAGCAACGTCAGTACCGGCATGCAGCGTACAGACAGTTTGTCCTCTGGCAGCACGGCCATCTTGGACAAGGGAACAGGGTTGCGATTCCAAGCTGTTGCGTATGGAGGATCAGAAGTACTTTTCCTGATCCCAGAGGCCACTACACAGGATTTAGAGTACATCGCCTAGCTGCGTAAAATGGGTGTCTTGTCATAGTTATAAATAACATTTTCAGTAATTAAAATTTTTGTTTTTGTTAATGTAAGTAACTCTGACTATGTGAAATAAATAGTTCCAAAAAGAGCACCATCAGTTCATTTTTCTATGTTCTTTATTATTTTAGGGGGACACAATCTCCCCTAGAAACGTGCCTGTACAAGTTCTTCTGTGGGTGACGGATTTGTTGCTGCAAGCAATCCTAAAAGTCTCGGCTCACCTGGTCTGAGAGTCTGTGCCATGGGAAGTCCAGCTGCACTCGACATTCGCTTCTGAACAATGGCTTTCTGCAGTTGTGGAATGTAACTGTACTGCTTTGCTTCCTTTGTAGTGTAGACACTCCAGTTCTTAGATTTCTTGTTGTAGTGCCGCTGGTATCTGGAATAGAAATTGACTTCATGTTTTGAAACAAATTCAAAATGAGACAATTAGGCCTCAAAAATAGAAAACATTTCTAAAATTAAAACCTACATCTTGTTTCCTTCACAGTTGCGAGCTGGAGGTCGGTTGTTGGTGGTGATTATAGACTATTGCAGCAAGAAATGTCTGTGTCTTGTATACTGGTGGACTGTATGCAAACCGCTTCCCAGCATACATTAGGACGTGGTTCTGGAAACTCTCCAAACTTGTTGTTCTGGTGAAGATAACACATAAAAACTTCTAATAAAACCAGTGTGTATAGCTTTTCTGGTGTGCTAGCTATAAATGAAGTAGAAACTACAGATCAAGTAGAGTCAATAATATTTGATGTGCCTGCAAAAAAGTGTATATATGACAATCTGTGCTCATCATGCAATAGTAAAGGACATTAATTTACATACCTGAAATTTATGAACATTTTCACGCCCTTTAACCACAGTGTGTTTAAAACGATCACTGCGAGTGCCAGGTGTGCTTCAGAACCTGAATGTGCAATATAGTAGGCTGAGTTCAAAATCATAATTTCAGATTTAGAAATAAATATCCTTGATTACCTTGAATTAGCCAGTTTTTATCAGACCTCGAACTGTCCAAAGGGACAGGAACCAGATGCCCACGTGTGTTGGTTTTGCACATGATCAATCAATCAATCAATCAATCAATCAATCAATCAATCAATCAATCACTCAATCAAAGCTTTATTTATAAAGCGCCTTCCGCAACCCTGTCAGGAAGCCCAAAGCGCTGAACATGGATCAGTTGAAGGTAAATATATTGAATAAATCAAAAATAAAAGCAATTCAAATTACAAAATAGGTGAAACATTCTGCTACAGTACAAATGTGTAAAACAATGGATTGAGTGAACCAATGAAAACTGTGAAATAAATTCAACATAAAAGAGGGCTGGTGAAAGAAACTGGACCGGATCACAGAATTGATGTGAGCATCAAATTTAAGTCCAGCATCAAGTTTCACCCCCAAACTGGTAACAACTGGTTTTGAGTAGGGAGAAAGAGGGCCAAGATTGACAGTCACACATTGACCATGCCACATTATCTGTAAAATTATAATTGACAAGTTTAAAACATGTGCAACGTTTTAGTGATTGTAGACACAACATCAATTTCTAGCAGGAGAAATACTAATAACAAAGTTTTCTTCTCCCACTGTACCTTGAAATGTTCCTCTGTAGTCGCTTATTTACTACAAATGGTAAATGGCCTGTATTTGATATAGCGCCTTCTAGAGTTCTTGAAACCCCCCAAGGCGCTTTACAACACAATCAGTCATTCACCCATTCACACACACATTCACACACTGGTGGGGATGAGCTACAATGTAGCCACAGCTGCCCTGGGGCGCACTGACAGAGGCGAGGCTGCCGAGCACTGGCGCCACCGGTCCCTCCGACCACCACCAGCAGGCAACGTGGGTTAAGTATCTTGCCCAAGGACACAACGACAGCGACAGACTGAGCGGGGCTCGAACCTGCAACCTTCCGATTACGGGGCGAGCACTTAACTCCTGTGCCACCGTCGCCCGATTCACAATACCAAAAGTGGTTCACTATGTCTGTTGTCCATTCCAGGATCACACCATTTTCTTTTTTCATGCCAGCCTGTGAAAATAAAAACAATCAGACTGATCCATGGACCTGGAATCTGTTTTAGAAGAATGCAGGGATAATAACTGCTATTTTTAAAAGCAACATATTCGTTGGATGTTTTTCCCCAAATTCTTTACAGCATGCCAGGTGTCAAGGAAATGATGGGTGTCTTTGTATTTCCCTCGATCTGGATCTATAACATAGTACAGTATTTAGAAATCAATAAACAAATCACAAAAAGTCTTTGGACTTAGTTTATCTTACTAAGCAATGCTGTTATTTGAGGGTGAGCATCAGTGACCACTTCTTTCACTGGTAGCTCGTGGAGGAGGACATCCATGGTTCTTATGAAGCACTCCTTCTCCATAAGTACCGACTTTCTGTCTGTTTCCCACTTATCAACAGTCACAATATGTACAATGTCTCTAGAATCTTGTTCTATCATTGTGTATGTACAATACTGTGCTGAATGGTCTAGACACACACACAAAAAACAGGTGAGGTGTCACTCAACTAAATAAATCCTTCAGTCTTCCATGTTATAGCATACATTACCTGGGGAGTCTATTCTTCCATCTCCTGTTGCAGACAAAATAAAAATTAATTATAGTACTACAAAGTTTAAACACTCACTGGACTCTTCAAAATGACTAACAGTGGAATAAGTATTACATAAAATCTCACCTATAACAACCACTTTGTCCTTGTGTTTTAAGCTGTTTATGACCTCTACCCTGGTGCTCTCCCAAAACTTCTCAACAGGTTCAATGCAATATTTCTTGTATTTTGAAAAAAGTGTTTTGTGCCACCATTCGCATATTCACGAAACAGAAGAGGAGGGCTGTTTTTCGGTAATTGTTCCCCAACAACAGTATGTTTGTTGCCAACATAAAGTCACCTCCCTGCATCCCAATTTTTAACAAAGGTTGGGAATTCTATCTCCACACAATGTGTCCGAAAGGGCAAGTCTAAAAAAACACACAACATACAACTTAGACAAAAATAGAAACTGAATATAACTTATGTATCAAAAAAAAACATTTAGGATTATAATGAGAAAAGAATAAGTATTGTTTCTCATCATTCATCATTAAACAAAAATAGAAAATGGTTTCTAACCCATTCTAGCCAGGCTCCTTTTCCATGAGGTTTCAAAGTTGCTTGAATTGGGGCTCTTCCTGGACATGCTGTTGCAGTGACTGGATCGTTGTAATTGCACGTCAAGAAAGACAACTCCAGGTATGACACCAGCTGCAGCAGAATATCATTGTAGACAATGCAGGCACTTTTCCCAACCAAATCTTCTTCACACAGAACTTTGGGTTGTTTGGGTGTGGTTTGGATCTCCTCATGCGGTCTGTTGGTAGTAGCTATGTCAATAACAGCTTCATCTAAGCTGATATTGTGTAGCTGTTGAATGACTTCTTTTGATTTTGCAAGGCGTGGTCTATGACAGATACATTCAATATTATGAGCATATTATGAAAAAAATAATTATCTGAAATGCGCTGAATAACACACCGTAGACAAAGGTGTGGAGAGAAATCCTCATCAGAGCTGTCCCCATCTTCTTCTGGGCTATCTTCAGCTGGATCACAGCATCCATCAATCTCAACACTATTTATGAAAAAATATAACTGTTAGAAATAAAACAATACCAATATCATGTCCAAAAAAATAAAAGGAGATTAAAAACTTACATGCTGTTCCTCCGATCATTCAGATCCTCTTCATTCAGATAGTCTTGCAGCTCTTCTGGAGCCATACTCATAGAGTGAATGCTGAAACACGTAAATGAGTAAAAAAATAGATAGATACTTTCGTAATAGAAAAAAATAAATAGAAATCTTGTCTATAATTAAAGTAACACCGGCCTGGATTCTAACACATCTATTTCTTTTTCAGAGCACACCTGTTGAACGCCTTCAATGTTGATCTCCTCCACTCTAAATAATAAAATGTATTAGTTAAAAATGTATTATTGAAATACATGATTTAAAAAGAAAGAAAAAATACAACATCAGATAAATTTCTAATGGTCCAACAACATGATATTGATAAATCACAACATTATTTACATATCATCTAAATAGAGAGAGAAAAATACTATACATACCCAGACCCCTCTGTAATGGGCTCGACACACGGGAGGCGACAAACGACCGCGATCAGCGAAATTTGTCGCTGTCGCTTTTATTACCTGTCACACGGGAGGCGATCCGCGGCAGCGGCCAGCGGCAAAGCCGTCTACGCGTTCTGTTCCGTGGGGAAATCGAAACATCCGTTGTTTTGTTTGGCTGTGTCACGTTGGAGGGAATTAAGGTTATTTAAGTGGTTCAGAGTTAAAAAAAGTGGTAGATATGATGTTTCACAAGGTGCTGCTAGAGTTATGTGAAATCTTACTTCTGATTTTACTATATAAAACATAATAATAATCAACTTCTCCTTCATGTTTGCTCGGAGATGTGCGGCGCATCATGTCCGCTCATTGGTCAGTGAATGAAACCTCAGTTGATTGGTCCTCGTCCGAGCGACAGCGATGAAAAGTTGAAAATGTTTCAACTTTCTGGGATCGCGTCGCTGGGTCGTCTGTGCACGGCACATGCACGAGTGCAAAATTTCACACGCACGTTTTTCGCGTTTCGCTTAGTAGGAGGGAGACCCGCGATTATCGCTTTGTCACGCATGTCTCATTGAAAATGAATGGAGGAGAGGCAATGTCGCCTCCCGTGTGTCGAGCCCATTAAAGTCGATACAGGTGGTGGAGATGGTGCTTCTATTTCATTTTGTCTCTTACTTGGCGTAGAAGTAACTTGCTGTGTTTCATACCTGAGAAAATAAGAGTCAATTTAATCCATTGTCAAAGACTAAATGTGTCACCACCATTTCTCAACAACACTGGGCCTCGAAAGATACTATCCTTCTGGTTTTCAAAACATCTCGGCTTCAAAACAGCTGAATCAAATGACTGAAAGGATTTTTCAGCTGTGATCAATGTTAGCAAAGTTCTTGTAACTACTCATTCCATGTATTCAGCTGTGTTGGAACAGAGATGTCTCTAAAACATGCAGAACAGTAGCTGTCGAGGACCAACGTGGATGGCACGTGGTCTATCATAACATTTACTAATTATAATCAGAAAAAAAGCAGGACTAATAACAGGTTTAAACCTAAAAGCTGACTCGGGGCACATTGATAGAGACGAGATGTTTGACTTATTTACTGCTAAACGCTGGGGTTTGCAGCTTGATACGACAGACCTGACTCTTACAAGTTAGCATCACATTAGCCTCTGTGGCTAACATTGAGTCAGTTGTGTCGATTAGTAAAAAATACTTAAATATTTCCACCTACACACATTTAATAAATACTTTTATCAGTACCGTGTAACAACTTAATGCCCGATCAAACACAATAAGCCCGGTGAAATAATTTCTTACTTGCCTATTCATTAGCATCACGGCTAGGTCAGAGTAATAATAATAATAATAATAATAATAGCCTTTATTGTCATTGTACAGGATACAACGAAATTGGAGTGCCACTCCCTTGGTGCACAATACAATAATACCTCTAAATATAAAGGTCACCTAAAACAAAACGATAGTAAGTAACAAAACAATAGTAAGTAACTAACAACACAATAGTAAGTAACAAAAACACTAGTAAGTGACAAAATAATAGAAAGTAATATATGCCGACTAGCACACTATATACAGAACAGCAGCTACCATATCATGTAAAAAAAATGGCATTAGAATAGCAGCATAGTAGTTGACGGTGACCTTGACAGTCGCTAAGCAGTTTTAATTGTTTTTATGCTTATTCACTATAGAGATCGCCCTGGGAAAGAAGCTATCCCTGAATCTGTTTGACCTTGTTTTATGTGACCTGTACCGTCGACCTGATGGTAATAGTTGAAAGACGTGATTGCTGGGGTGAGATTGGTCCTTGATGATATTGCTCGCTCTGCTGAGGTACCGAGAGTTTGCAATGACCTCCAGGCTGGACAGAGAGCAGCCAGTGATCTTCTGGGCTGTGTTGATGACCCTCTGCAGTACTTTCCTGTCTGCAGCTGAGCACCCTGCGTACCATGCTGTTATGCAGTACGTTATGATACTTTCTATGGTGGCTCTGTAGAAAGTAACCAGCAGCCTCTCCTCCAGGTTGTTCCTCCTGAGCACTCTCAGAAAGTGGAGACGCTGCTGGGCCTTTTTTACCACTGCCGTGGTATTTGCTGTCCAGGAGAGATCCTCAGAGATCTGCACGCCCAGAAACCTCATGGAGTGCACCCTCTCCACACAGTTTCCATGAATGTACAGTGGGGCTGGGTCTGCTCTGCCCTTCCTGAAGTCGAAGATAATTTCTTTAGTTTTCGTGGTGTTCAGTTGGAGGTTATTTACTGAACACCACTCCGTCAGTCTGTTGACCTCATCTCTGTAGTCCGTCTCATCCTCCTTCGAGATGAGTCCGACGACGGTGGTATCATCCGCAAACTTTATAATGGTGTTCGAGAGATGGAAAGGGGAGCAGTCGGATGTGTAGATTGTAAACAGGAGTGGACTCAAAACACATCCTTGTGGAGCCCCGGTGCTGAGTGTGATGGTGCTGGATTGGTGTGGCCCGAGTCTGACAGACTGTGATCTATTTGTCAGAAAGTCCTTAATCCAGAGGCAGATGGGGGTGGAGAGTCCCAGGTGAGACATTTTCTGGACCAAGACCTCAGGGATTATGTGATTGAATGCTGAGCTGAAGTCCAGGAAGAGCATTCTCACATAGCTTCCTCTGTGCTCCAGGTGACTCAGTGCAGTGTGGAGCGCTATGGTGATAGCATCCTCGGTGGATCTATTTGTCCTGTAGGCAAATTGATGGGGGTCCAAAGTGGGAGGCAGACTGGCCCTGATGTACTGACAGACCAGCCTCTCCAGGCACTTCATCACTACAGGCGTAAGTGCAACAGGCCTGTAGTCATTTGGGCTGACCACTGCTGACTTTTTTGCAACGGGGATGATGGTGGAGGTTTTGAGACAGGGCGGGACGGTGTTTAGTGACAAGGAAAGGTTGAAGATTTTAGTGAAGACTCCGGTCAGTTCGTCAGCACATGCCCTGAGCACCTTTCCATGTATTCCATCAGGACCTGCCGCCTTCCTGGGATTCACTGACCTTAGAACACACCTCACTTGATGCTCCACAAGTGTTAGTGTGCCGGTGCTGGGGGCGGGAGTAGATGGAGTTACATCTGAGGGCCTGGACGTCTCAAAACGGGCGAAGAAACGATTGAGATCCTCAGCACACGAGGCGTCAGTACTAGATGTCGCCAGGTTATTGCTTCTGTGCTTGGTAATGTGATTGATCCCCTGCCACATCCTCCTGGGGTCGTTGTCAGCAAAGTGATCTTCAATCCTTCTCCTATAGGCAGCCTTAGCTTTCCTGATGCCTCTACTCAGGTCTGCCCTGGCCGCCCTATACGCAGCCTTGTCCCCTGACTTGAAGGCAGTGTTGCGACTTTTCAGGAGGGCTTGCACTTCGCTATTCATCCAGGGTTTCTGATTTGGGAACACCCTTACCCTTTTGTTGACGGTGACATTATCAACACAGTTCCTGATGTACGAGAGTACAGTGTCTGTGTACTCCTGGAGGTCGTGGCTGGAAAATACATCCCATACAGTAGATGAGAAACAGTCCTGCAGTTGAGAGAGGGCTCCTTCTGGCCAGGTTTTTATTTTCCTTGTCTGGGGCTTTGTTTTTCTCCTCAGAGGAATGTAGGTGGGGGTGAGGGAAATGCTAATGTGGTCAGACTCAGCCAGGTGGGGGAGGGGTGTCGCTCTGAAAGCATGCCTTATGTTAGAATAGACCCGGTCCAAAGTGTGTTCACCCCTTGTGGCAAAGTCTACAAACTGGCCAAATTTAGGAAGCACAGTCTTTAGGCACGCTTTGTTAAAGTCGCCAGCGACAATAAAAACCCCATCAGGGTGGGCAAGCTGTTGTTTGTTTATTGTGTTAAGCAAGAGGCTGAGAGCCGTGCCCACGTCCGCATCCGGTGGTATATAGACAGCTATCACAATAACCACAGCAAACTCCCTCGGAATGTAAAAAGGTCTGCACGAAACAGCCAGAACCTCCAGATCAGGAGAACAGTGTGTATGAATGATTCTGCTGTTACAACACCACTCATTGTGCACGTAAACGCATAGCCCCCCTCCTCTGCTTTTGCCTGAGTTGCTGTTCCTGTCGTGTCGGTGTAGCGTGCGGCCTGCTAACTCGACTGCAGCGTCGGGAATCAGCGGGTGAAGCCACGACTCAGTGATAAGAATGATGCTGCAGTTACGTGCAAAGCTCGTGGTTGCTATATGTAGCTCCAATTCGTCCAGTTTGTGGGTGATGGATCTGGCGTTCGACAGGAAAAGGCTTGGAAGTGCTGGCCGGTGTGATTGTTTACGTAGCCTAGCATCAGAGCCCGACCGGCATCCCCTCTTCTGCTTTCTCTCCCTCCGTAGCCTTCTGCGCTTGCTGGGCGGACAGACCATCCACGATGACCCCGGCGGTCTCGCTATCTCCTCCAGGATGTTGTGTATTCGTTGATTGTCGCCAGAAACATGCAAACTGTATTTAAAACCTAGGTCAATTAGGTTCTGGCGACTGTAAGAGACGGCGGCGTTACACACATATATACACAATAAAAATAGAAATAAAAACAAAAACGAGCACCAAACTGGAGAGCTAAGAGCCGCTGCACCCGTGTGCGCCGCCATCATCGCCAAAAAAAAAAAAAAAAAAAAAACGGCATGTACTACAGAGTCTGTAGTACATGCCGTTCTTTCTAGAAGAGCTCTCCAGCAAGGAAAAGTCGGCCCAATATTAATTCTGTTCTTTCCTCTTTCTCTATCGCATTCTCTCTTTCTTTTCCTAGATTCCTCTGATAATGGTTTTCTAGCTCTCTTTGGAGGATCTGCCATAGCTGAATTCTCTAAACCGGTCGTCTACGAGAAACTGCCGTGAAGCAACACGCAGTCAGTGCTTCTGCCGGTGGCCCGCCGCTCAAAAACTGTATAGTGCGGTAAACAGACATGAGACCCCATAACACTATCACAGTTACGAAAATGAACATATTAGACGATAGTATTACACCAGAACCTTTAAACAAAACATTATATAAGGCGTAAAAGTTGTGGAATGTAGCTTTAAGCACTGATTTAAAACCAACTCCTCATGTGCATGTTGTATTAAAATAAAGGTGCAGCTTTATATCCCTAGAGAAGCTGCTAGGTGCTCTTTCTAATCGTATGTATTAAAGCTGCAGTGTTGTTTGAAGGAGTGCTGAGGTAAACAGAAACCCGATGAACTCACTTGTACTTCTTAGATCTTGATCTGTCTGTTTACACGTATCTTGTGTTCTTATCGCACTTTGTTGGTATGATAAAAACAGCCATTATAGTCCAGGACTTTAGGGCTTTCTCTCCTCTTTATCAGGCTTCTGTTTGTTCCACAAACACAACATTCTCTGGATCTTTGCTTCGATATTTTTATTTTCTCAGTGCCGTTATCCAGTAGAATTGTTAAATAGAAGATTCACACCTAAGATGATGGTACCAAGCACTGCTAGTATGATAGCTTGGTTATTGCATTGGTAAATTATATTTGCTGTGGTTTTTGGTTCATTTAGCTGAGTTAAGGCTTCAAATAAAACAACCGCTTCATAAAACAGTGTTTGAGTTGATTTGTGAGTTGAATAGTTTTAAACATTTGTGTGTGTCAGTTTTATTCAAGTGGTGTCCTGACTCTGAATTATACAAATGATGTGTTTATCATTAATGCAGGCCTGATATATTCAATAATTTTCTCCTCTGGTGGTTAGTTCCATCCAGTGTATATGTAAAACACTTAATAAAAGCCACACAGTGCTGAACACAAGTAAAATAAAAGGCATGAAACAACACGTAGACCTTGATAAAATCAGGAAAAGCAGATGTAAAGCTAATCAAACGTTATTATAACGGTTAGCAGTTGGATTAAAAAGACTAAACCCACTTTTATGTTTTAATAAAAAATGTTTATTCATGTAATTTATATTTATGAGTTAAAGGTCAACTTTACTCATATTTTTAATACATTTGCAGTGGTCTCTTGTATGACGTATATCCCTATAAGTCATTCTCTGGGGAAAATCAACTCCGGTGCTCCTGTTTCAGGAATGTAGAATTCAGGCGAAGGAGAAAGTACTGTAGCTTCAGCCAGCAGGATTTAGAGTCCTATTTCCTGACATTTGGACATCTCTCCTCTTCCACGGCCATCACTTGCTTTGCAACGTTGATATTTTATCTCCACAAATAACTCAAGCCTGAAGGAGTTCTGCTGTGTGGTTAGCCTTTGCTAGCAGAGATGTTCTCTGCTGTTTCCCAAACGCCAAATGAACATCATCCTTCCCCGTCGAGTCAAGATGGTGAGTCCATGAATGTTAAGTGATGGTGTGACAAAGATCTGTCAGGACTTTCGCATCCTAGAGTTTTGACGTCATTTTTTTAAATCTCTGCGAAGCACTTCGTGTTTCTCTTTCTATGGTTAGTGCTATATGAATAAAATGTACTTACTTACGTTCTATCAAAATCTAATGCAGGAGATAAGTGTAGGAGGCCATTTTCATGTTCAACCTGCATGAAAGACTTCATGAGGGATTGTAATCAGGAATAATAATAAAACAATAGTTTTTCATTGAACCTACTCTTTAAAATGTATAATTATGGATGATATGTGAGATTTTCCAGTTTAAAGTATTTGTATTGTGTTGTGACATAGCCTCTGATTTTGTTGAATTTGTTTTATTTTGTGTAGGTGTCATTTCACCTGTGTATAGCAGTCATGTGGGCTGCATGGACATTGTAAAAGCAGCCACTGAAGTCATCTTTTCTTTCTGACAACCTGACAGACATGAGTGTAACACAAGCCCCACTTGGATTTGTCGCCTACACAGTTGCATAGCTGTACAGCTGGATTGTGCTCTGACAGACAAGCATCTTATTACCTCTTGGCATCCCAGAGTTATCAGACAAGGTTACATGAAACACAAACACACACACACACACACACACACACACACACACACACACCGTGTGAGATCCAGCATGGAGAAAGAGATGCTGGAGGAATGGCAACATATGGTGTAACAACTGGACAATGAAATAAAGTAGTTCATGCTCTTGCATACCCTGGCAAGCTGCCTGTGTTAGTCTGGAGGTGTGGAACTGTCACATAACCCAGTTTGATTCTCAGGCCAGAAGGATTACCAGAGTTTGAACTTTGACCCCATTTCCCAGACTGCGCAGCTGTGTCGAATTGCACTGCAGGAAAACTCCCTCTGCTCCTTATTTTCTCCGATTGATCTTCCCATTCTTCAAGTTTGAAGCTTTGCCCTCTTGCTGTTCAGAGACGCTGCTGCAGATTTCAGTGTTTTGCTGCGGAGCGGCTGGCTGATTCCCAGCCACATTGTCATTTTATTGCAGGCTTATTATCCTGCTGTAGGTACAGTGGAGCTGCTCTCAGCCACCCTTCCCTAATGAAACACCACACATTCAGACACTTCATGTGTTTTTGCAGGTGTGCAGCACACATTCACAGCAGCATCTTGCTTCTTCTCCCCCTCTGGTGCGTACTTCTCTTAGAAAAGCCTCCAGAAGAGTTACAGTACCCCCTCATCCCCACGTGTTGTTGGACACCCTTTTCACTGCTAGAAGCTTGAGTTTTTGTTCCCTGTGTTAATGTTGTGCTCTAATAAGTTATGTTTGTGCATGTGGTGGCAAAGGCGAGATCAGTTGTTCTTTCCTTGTCAGACAATAACAGACCGCATGTGCACTCACATTAAGGCCATGTTGGCTGCATACAGTTCAGAACATATGATCCATGTGCTGCAGAGAACTGTTTTAGTTAGAATGTTTACCAGAACATTTTTTTGCCATTTTTTTTTTACTTCTACCCCCCAAAAAATAAATAAATAAAGAGTTTAGGACCTTTGTTGCACCAAAAGCAAATGCAATAAATTATGCAGGCTGAGGCCAGTATCAGTGGAGCGTGAACCTATGCAAGCGCCGCACAAATGAGCACTTCCTTTATTTTTCCACTGCGTCTAGTGGCCAAAGTTGAATTTCCTCTGGCTGAAGGACTGGCAGAGGGAAGACTGTCATTAGAGCTCACTTCTTTAAGATCAAGGCAGTTTTTCTTTTCAGGGTCGCACCAAAACTGTAATCCTTAGCATACTGTCTGCAGGGAGGTTGCAGCTCCACATCCTCACGTTAGTTAGAGATCTGTCATCGGAAACAAGGAGAGGCAGGAGAGATGAGAGATGATTCTTCCAGCTTTCTCCGTCTCCTTGCAAGAGAATTTGAGGACGTGGCTTTGCAGGAAAGACTGAGACCTTAAGGCAGGCATGTCCAAAGTGCAGCCAGAGCCTTGCAACCCCACATAAAGGTGTGATTGACTGAAAATTGTATTTATTGTTGACATCTTGCTTGTGTTTATTTTATAAATTTTGAATGAATTAAAAAATAAATAAATAAAAATGAAAAAAAAAATCTTTTTTTTTCTGATTGTATTTCGTCACAAAGTTTTTCATGCAGGCTGAACAAAATATTTTCCTACACCTATGGGCTGCATTCTGATAATAAATAGATGGTGAAAATCCTCACAGATCTGTGTCACCCTGTGGATTAGCATTCATGGTCTTACCCATCTTGACTCGTGACAGGAACGCAGCTGTTTTAACGGTCATGAATCAGCAGAGAACATCTCAGCTAGTTTAAGCCAACTGTTAGCATTAGCTACTCCACCACAAAGCAGAACTCCTCCAGGCTTATGTTTTTTATTGAGATAAAACATCCACATTGCGAGTCAGTGGTGGAGTCATGTTGCTGTTATCCAAAATATTTTTTCCCCCTGAGAATGACACAAATGACATTCATTCCTACTAGAGACCACTGCAAATGTACTGCTTAAACGAGTGAATCGCCCCTTTAATTAATTTTTTCCCTCTGCCAAGTTGATCAATGTGTTTTTATTTTCCAGTCTTTACTAAGATGCCCGTTTTGGAAATTTCCTTCAAACTAAAGAACAAAAATCACCACAATATTTAATTTGCATTATTAAAATGAAATTTTTTTTGTTGCATTTTTGTGACCTACAACCTGACAGTGTTGACCCTGATCTTGAAAAGTTTGTACATCCCTGCTTTAGAATCTGTTTTGGTCTTTTAACAAAGCCTGCCTTTTCTGACCCTCAATGTGTTACTCATGTTTCTATCAGTTAATCAGTTGGAGATTTTTTCAGTAGCCTTTCTCATTTAGTTGGGTTTCATGTCACGCTGACACACAGCCTAACGTTTTTTGAATAGTCCTCTTGAAGCTGCATTGAGAAACCCTAAAATCTGACTAAATTATGTGATACACATTCAAAACAATGAACTCTATTTTTTTAAATTGCCTCTCTGGGTTTATTTGTTTATCTGCTCTGCTTGTAACAACCTCCAACTTGATTATTAGGTTACTTGAAATGTGACACTAAATTTGAATATTTTGCAGATTTGAAGGGAAAGGAAAATGGAACCTGATGTTTCCTTGTGCCGTTGTTTATAAAAAATCAGTTACCACCAGTGCTCGTTGCATGATGTCATGTTCAGACTCAGTAGTTAAATCTTCAGGGCTATAAATTGCATACAAGATCCATAAATACACTCACGCATCTTCCTGCAGTTTATTTGAACTCAAAGCTGACAGAGATGCAATTTCTCATCCCCATGAATGTTTTATGAGCCAATAAACCTACACACACACACACAGAGCTACAGAGAAAAGAAGCGCATCTGACACTGACTTTCAAACACTTTGTGTAGAAACTCTCACAAACTCACCCTCTCAGGCCCGGACTTAAAAGTTATTTCTCCAGGCAGGGAGTCGCGTATGTTGACAGTTGAGCAGATCTGTCAAGAAGTCAAGTGTGTGTGTGTGCTTTTATGAACATCTATGTGTGTGTTTTGCATATTTTTGTCTTATTCTGGCATATAGAATGAAAGCCTCAGCAGGGAGGCTGGGCAGGCGTTATTTAATCCTTATGTTTGTGGGTTTTGGCTCGCCGCCATGCCACATTACCGCCCACAGAGAGAAGAACTTCAAAGAAGGTTTGAGGGGTTTTTCCCTTTAGTGGAGCCACTGAATCTTCAGTCTGTTGAAATAAAACTTGAGTTGCAGGATAGCGTCCTAATTAACTCCAAAAGGCACCAGTTAGTTTAACTTATATCCTTGATTGATTTATTTTTACTGCAGGAACTTGGTGTGAATCCTCTCTGGGGTTCATGTGAAAGATGCCTCTGATGGACCATTTTGTTCAGGAGGTTTTTGAGATGTTGACAGCTGTGGAAAAAGGAAAAGTGGCGAGTCTGTAATGCAAAGCTGGGGAATGCTGCTCTTTGCACTAAGACGCAACCTCAAGAATTATTCATGATTAAAAAAAAAGGTCAGGGTTGCTTCTTCCTCTCATTTACTCTGTTTTGAACAGTTGACCAAATGCATGTTTTTGGCTGTTCTTGTTGTTGCTGAGAAAAATGCACAAAAATGCCTCATTTGTGGAGGAGATGTCGAACATTTGATGTACATAAGTAACCCAAGAGGTAGATTAGCTGAAAATGTCAGAATACATTTTAGGATTTTTAAGCTATAATTTTCTTTCTCTGGAACCTTAAAAACATCATATGTGCTGCAACTGATAGCATAGTCCCCCTCAGACCTTCACCTGGAAGCAGATTTCCTCTAACTAAAGAGGGCATGTTGGATTATTAACCCATAAATACCTTCTTTTATTGCCCAGATAACTCGAATCGCCTCCGGAGGTTTGGATGAAAACACAGAAACAGAAAAGCTAAGGCCAAAGTGTTTATGATGTAGCAGAAAATGTCCATGAGACTTAATGCTCTAATAGTGAACATGCTTCCAGTCGTTTGGGAGTCATAATATAAAATAGCATCAGTCTTAAGAGCCCAGTCATCATCAAGGAATAAAATAAAGGAACATTACTGTGTAGCTCCCGTGCCTCGCTGTGGATAAACACCTGTAGACTATATTTAACTTGCTGCTGATGTTGAGTTTTCAGGGTGAATCAACACGCTACAGCTCTTCATGATTCCAGTTAATTGCATCGTTCCAGTTTGATTCCAGTCTGTTGTACTTTGGCTCTAAACTGCAAGATTTCTTTAATCGGGGGGATTTTGCCAGTCTAGTAAAAGTTTTGCAGCCTTGTAAGGTTTTGGGTGAGTTGTATTTTTGTAAACCATAATGACAAATTGAAAACCTGCAGACAGTTTTAACAGGAGACTTGGACAGGCTCCTGAGTGTGTAGTACTAATTATACATATGTGGCCCTGTTTAACGAATCAACTCCATGAATCGTAACCGAGACCTTCAGCAAGAGTGCCTCGAGGATCAGCTACTTTGTTGTTTTAGTTGGCTTTTATTTTGCATTTCAGGATTTTGTGACTAGGATAGCCAAATCCAAACCAACATGTGAGAAATTAAACAGCTTATGACATGTTTTATTGTCCTGTACCACATTCCCTGCATGTAGATGTCAGTAATAATCACACCAATAATCATATTATTTATTTATCTTGAACTTATGTTGTCAGGCTCTTGTATATCACACGACCCACCTATCATCGCAGGGTGTTTAGATCAGCGGATCTCCACCTATCAACACACAGCAGGATTATAGTCCATTAGGAAGATCTTCTAACAAAATCACGTTTTGACCCAAACCAGAATGTACTTTTATTAACTTTATGTATTTGTCATTTCAACAATCTGCCCCAAATCCAACATTGCTGTGTACTTCAGCACCAGAACAGAACCAGAATCCAACACCAAAGGCCCCACATACATCTCA